>NC_048303.1:56343502-56643502 GCF_013100865.1 Trachemys scripta elegans | reverse complement strand
AGCTGCCTAATCATAGCCAAGTTTTTTGTAGGCATCACAGCAAAGGAGAGTTTTGAGGGTGGGATTTGAAGGTGAATAACGAGGTAGCTTTGTGGATGTTTACAGGGAGCTCCTCCCAGACATGAGTGGCAGCACATGTCAGAAAGCATGAAATTATTGAGTGAACATTTAACTGGGTGGGAGGGTGGCATTGTTCATAGAATCATAGGACTGGAAGGGACTTCGAGAGGTCATCCAGTTCAGCCCCCTGCACTCATGGCAGGACTAAGTATTATCTAGACCATCCCTGACAGGTGTTTGTCTAAACTGATCTTAAAAATCTTCAATGAGGGATATTCCACAATCTCCCTAGGCAGTTTATTCCAGTGCCTAACTACCCTGAATGTTAGGAAGCTTTTTCTAATGTCCAACCTAAACCTTCCTTGCTGCAATTTAAGCCCATTGCTTCTTGTCCTATCCTCAGAGGTTAAGAAGAACAATTTTTCTCCCTCCTCCTTGTAACAACCTTTTTATGACTTGAAAACTGTTATCATGTCCCCTCTGTCTTCTCTTTTCCAGACTAAACAAATCAAACTTGTTCAGTCTTCCCTCATAGGTCATGTTTTCTAGACCATCAGTCATTTTCGTTGCTCTTCTCTGGACTTTCTCCAATTTGTCCACATCTGTCCTGAAATGTGGTGCACAGAACTGGACACAATACTCCATTTGAGGCCGAATCAGCGTGGAGTAGAGCAGAGGAATTACTTCCTGTGTCTTGCTTACAACTCTCCTGCTAATACATCCCAGAATTATGTTTTCTTTTTTTTCAACAGCTTTACACTGTTGACTCATATTTAGCTGTTGACTCATAGTGATCCACTATGACCCCTGGATTCCTTTCCGCAGTACTCCTTCCGAGGCAGTCATTTCCCATTTTGCATGTGTGCAACTGTTTGTTCCTTCCTAAATGTAGTACTTTGCATTTGTCCTTATAGAATTTCATCCTGTTTTCTTCAGACCATTTCTCCAGTTTGTCCAGATCATTTTAAATTTTAATCCTATCCTCCAAAGCACTTGCAACCCCGCCCAACTTGATATTGATTGATTTGGAGGTGAGAATTGACATTTCAATACTGAATGACAGATGGGATGGAGATAGGCCATGAAGGATTATGAAAGTGTATGTTTTGATGAGATAGAGAAGGGGGGGGCAGTGGAGGGAGTGAAAGAGAGGGATGATATGGTCAAAGTGAAGGCTAGGAGAATGATCTTTGTAGCAGCATTTTGAGTGGATGTGAGCAGGTCAAGATTGCATTTGTTAAGGCCAGAGAGAAGCATATTGCAGTAATTGAGATGTGAGATGATGAGCGCCTAGATGAGACTTTTAGCAGTGTGGATGGCTAGGAAAGGACATATGTTGGAGGTGTTATGCAGAAAGAATCAGCAAAGTTCTTCAAGTGCTGGTCCCTATGTGTATTCCGCAAATGGGTATGTATGTACACCACGTGCCTGGGAACAGAAAATCTTGCAAGAAATACAGTTGATCTGCATCTGCGCTCTGGATCAGTAATGAGACATAAGGGGAGGTGCAGTCAGACTGCCTCTTCAGTTCCTCCTTACGGATGGCCTGAGTTGGAATCCTTTGTATCTGAAGCTATCTTTGCACTTTCATCCTGGTCTGTACATATTATTGAATATATATATTTTAGTGTTCTCTTTATAGCTAGCTTAGATCAATTTTCCAAGCTTTGGGACCTCCCCATTTTCCCCCTCTCAGGAGAAGGACAATGCCCAGAGTTCCAGGTGAGCCTGCATAGATAAGATGAAATGGCTACACTGTCCCTGGATGATTGGTTCCTAACAGGCAGATCCAGTTGGGAAGTTCCCTTGTTCTGTGTTCACCAGACAAGTGCATGCCAGATTCCCATTCCACCCACAATGTGACCATTATCACAGACACATCCCTTATAGATAGAGGAGCCCACATGATTGATCGTATGACACAAATAGGTGGATAACTTGGGAGGCCAGGATACTGCATATCAATATTCTGGAGCCAAGAGCAGTCCAGCTGACCTGAAATCATTCCTCCCACTTATACAGTCCCCACATGTCCAGATAATGTCAGAGAACATGATGAGCATCTTCCATATAAACAAACAAGGAGGACTGAAACCCGTTCCTGAGTGCATAGAAGCAGTATGCTTATGGAACCGTGTATCCGGAACCACATCAGACTCTCAGCGACATACCTCCCAGGTGTGCAAAACTCTCTGGGCAGACAATCTCAGCAGGCATTTCTCCACCAAGCACAAGTGGGAAGTACATAATTCAGTGCTCAACAAAATCTTCACTCAATGGGGAACTGGCGTCTGAGACCTGATGAACAAGAATTTCAATGTATATTGCTCCAGAGCAGCATGAGGTTGGAACTGCCAGGGTGATGCCCTCCTGCTATCCTGGTCAGACCACCTGTGGTACTCCTTTCCTCCTATTCCACTCTTACCACAAGGTCTGCAGAAGATTTGCCGCAAGGAAGTGTCTCAGGTAATTCGGGCTTCCAAACCTCCTGCGAATGTCAGCCCACCCTCCCATCAATATCTAACCCTCTCCAGATCTGCTAACTCAGGAGAATGGCAGAATCAGACATCACAACCTGGATTCTCTTCACCTCACGACCTGGCGTATGGATGGGCGTCAGACCTACAGCATTCATGTTCAGAGGCAGGTCAAACTATTCTCAATCACAGTAGAAAAGACTACCAGAAAACATTATCTAGCTAAATGGGGGCATATCTCTGGCAGGGCACAACAAAACCTGTTGTCCACAGAGACATTGGATATTCCTGCTATTCTAGACTACCTCCACTCTCTCAAGACATTGGGCCTGTCTGTTAGCTTGCTGCTGGTCCACCTATCCCCAGATAGTGCCTTCCACCCTCGGGTTGAGGGCTACTCTGTTTCTACTTACCCAATAATAACTATATTCCTGAGGGTCTCACTGGGTAATTTCTGATTTTTATATAAATCAATTCACTTACTAATATTTTTCCTGAAACCTAGTGCCTCCAGTATGGAGTGGAGTCTTCACTCTCTCGATGTCAGATTAACTTTGCTGTTCTACCTCCAAAGTATTAAACCAATTAGGAAAATGCTTAAACTACTTGTTGCTGTGGCAGAATGAACATGGGGTCAAGCAATATCTGCTCAGATACTCTCTAATTCAGTGGTTCTCCAAACTTTTTTTCGTGGACCACTTGAAAATTGCTGAGGGTCTCGGCAGACCACTCAATGACCTTTCCAAATGTTGTTTGTACCGTTAGCTAACTATGCTACAGCGCTTTGGATAAAAGCGCTATATAAAAAAACCTTAATAATAATAAACGTTTTTTTTTGTTTAACAAATAAAAGCACACAACTAGTATTTTAATATCAGTAGTCTGACCTTTCTAATGCAATGGATGTGCCCTCGCTCCTGAGTGGTCCTGAGTGACAGGCAAGATGGTAGTGTTATCCGCTGTGATTGAGAAAGGAGGTACAAGGAAGGGCTTGAGGGGAGGAGGAAGATGAGCTATTCATGTGCCTAAAGTTAGGCAGCACAGCAGAAGTGGGCCTTAAAAAAAGGACTTAAACATGGAAACAGTATGGGTCTTGCAGATGTTCCAATTATGTATGAGGGGTTCATGAAAGAGGGAATGGAAGTGATAAATATTGGTTCTTCATGAATTTGAATTTGAATTAGAAAAGTTTTCTCCACATTTTTGGTCAATTTGTATGCTATATTTGTGTTTTAATAAATGTTTTCCCCCTCTAACTTTCCCCAATTTATTCTACTTTTGCAGTATGCAGCTTCAAGAATCCTCATTGCTACCCCCACCTATTTTTACTTTTTACTGTGGCACTTGATCTATTTTGTTTTGATACTTAAGATTAGAATAGAATTGTACTGCTGAAAAGAAGAAAACCCATTTGTTACAGTAGTCTAAGGCTGCTCTCAGAGCTCCATAGAGAAAGTTTTTACAAAACTAATAAATATCATTCAGAAATAAGAATGTATTATGCAGATAATTTAACAGCTAATTCTTTCTTTTCATTGTTTAAAATATAAATTTGTCTCCATCTCCCAACACTGCCTGCATTAAAATTATACAAATAATTTAATTAAAGAAAGTGTTTCATAATTGGGGCATGTTAGACATAATGTATTATACCTAGTCAATTTTAGAATAAGAGTTATTTACACAAATAAAACTCCAGTAGTGTGGTGGTGAATAATATATTGCTACAATGCCTAGGATGAAAGAAGTGATGTGATTAGATGATGAGGTTTTGCCATTGCCCTTATTTTATTATAACTACATGGGTTGATTAGCATCATAACATAAGAATACATTTACATATGATTAAAATAAAAATATTTTAAAGAGACTTCAAAAATTCTGGTATTTCAATACATTTTTACACCAATTAATTTTTCTTCTTTTTTTATTTGTTCATTATCGTGGTGCTCTGGGTTTTTTGGCTGTATTTCTTTGACTGCTTTCTTTACCTTTTCTGAAAGCTGTTTATAACCCTCTCGGTGTGCAGTCATATTGAGATAACTAAGTATCTTGGAGTGTGGAAGTAAGAGGAGACCAACTCAGTTAATATGTGTTATCACATCACCACACACCCTGCTTTATAGTCGGTGTAGTCCTTCATCCTTCTGAGGCAGATAAATAAGGGGCTATACTGCTTATTGTGTATTTGTGTTTTGGATATGGCCTTTAAGAATGTGGTCTCGGCTGTTCTGTGTTTGGGTTTACACT
Organism: Trachemys scripta elegans; assembly: GCF_013100865.1. NCBI lineage: Eukaryota > Metazoa > Chordata > Testudines > Emydidae > Trachemys > Trachemys scripta. Next base: position 56,638,715 of record NC_048303.1, on the reverse strand, counting down.
AGATTCCTTTCTTTAAAATTCCTATAATTGCTTTCACTTACATAGTTCCACTGATACTAGCAATGATGGGAACACAAGTGTAAACTGGCCACCATTTTTTTAACTATCGTATCGTCTAGACATGCTTCAATGTCTTTTCTATTTAAAGCTTCCACCTTTGTCCTCCACAAACAAAAAGATGAGACACAAGACTTGTGGTTTAATTAGGCTGCAACTTTATTAACTTGACTCATCTGGGAACTATCCAGCAATAATTTATATAGTGCAGATTACCATTTATTCCTTAATCGTTTCTACCAGGATGGATACTTTTTTTTTTTAATCAAACATTTTTAATTTTAAATCTGATTTTTTAAATAATACATTATTAAATAAATCAACTGAAAATCAAATTTGAAATTTAGTACCTATATTAAGGCTTAAATTTAGGATAATCTATTAAAATATCAATGAAATAAATATTTTCAAATAATAAATCTTTGCTGCCAGATTTTAAAGGAAGTCAAACCACTGAACTGGTGGAACTCATTGCTAGACACACAGTACCAGAGTAGGTTAAAGTGCTAAAACAACTTTTAACAACAGTGGCCTCTTCTGCGGGTGCAGAGAGACTATTTTATTCATTTCAATTTATTCAATCAGTTTAATCCAGTTGAAAGTTGAGGGGGGAGGGATAGCTCAGTGGTTTGAGCATTGGCCTGCTAAACCCAGGGTTGTGAGTTCAATCCTTGAGGTGGCCACTTGGGAATCTGGGGCAAAATCAGTACTTGGTCCTGCTAGTGAAGGCAGGGGGCTGGACTCGATGACCTTTCAAGGTCCCTTCCAGTTCTAGGAGATGGGATATCTCCATTAAAAAAAAAAAAAAAAAGTTGAAAAAGCAAGTGAGCTTGTTTTCCTCTTCCAATCTATGAATAAAAACAAGTTCTGAGATGATATCTACTAGTTCTAAAATCTTGAATGCATGGGAACCAGAAACAATCAGTTCAATTCACTAACTACAGATACTTCCTTTGTTTAGAAAATCAGTTAATTTTAAATGTAGCGCATATTTTGATAAACTTACTCCCCCCCACCCCCCGTTATGTATCCAGCACACATAAGGTGGTTTTATATAACTAATAAACATAATTTTAAAATGTTGTTTTTTCCATTTTGATTGAACTTCAATTTCCGTCCAAATATAGCTTGACACAAATCACAAATAAATAATTAATCATCATCTGGTAAATAAGAAATGTCATTCACCATTTTCTAATATAAAATGTGTATGGATATAATTTATCCTCCTGGTTAGCAAAGGTAGTACCACATTTAGTGCAAGGGCTGTATTTGGTTGCAAATTAACATGTTTTAATGGGTACCAACCAATGAGAATCAAGCCCTCTTGAGTAAAATAACTTAAAAGTGCAAATGCAAAACAATAAACTTGACTTTATCACTTTGATTTAAATTAATCCACCCTGGTTTCAACCTGGGGGAGGGCTGCCATCAGCCCCCCACACCTCCACAACTGATCCCCAGCCTGCTGTTGGGACCCTACCCCCTTCCCTTTCTATAAGGGGATTGGGAAAGGGGTTAACATTAGGACCCCTAGCTTTTTTAGGGGATACCTTCCCCATAAGTTTGCTTCCAATTCTGATTGATCAAAGAACTAGATCTTTATAAAATAAGTACCTGCTCTGGATACCTCCTAAATTGCAACAAATTACCTCCTGACCTACCCCCACTGGGTCTCTGAGCTGCTGTGGGAAAATTGAAAAAACCCACCCTATCCTTGCCAATCTAGTGGTGAGGGGAAAATTAGTGCCCAGTCCCCAAACCAGCAACTAGCACAATGTCCACAACAGATCAAAAAAGCTGATCCTACTCTGATTTTGAGTGTGGCCGTGGTTAATTCAGGGCTGAGAAGGAGTTCACGTTGGAGGGGTGGTGTTTATGTACCCTCCCCCAGTTGCACACAGTCAATGGGTTATCTGAGCCCCAAGAGCTCAGGAATGCCTTCTTGTCCATGTAGCCATCTCCCTTCTGAGGGAAGAGGGGACATCTGAAGAGGCCTTCTTCTACCCTTTATTCCTGCCAGTCCAGATAAAGCCCTGCACCACCCACTGCCTTGAGGTTGCAAAGGGTTGTATTTTGTCCTGGACACATGGGGGAAAAAAGAGAAGCTGCAAGGGATGTGTTCTAATTAGGATGCAGTTTTATATTAATTTAACTAATCTGAGAGCTATCCACTGTAATTCATAAAATGAATGCCTTAATTCCTTCCTTAATTGTTTCCACCTGGTGGATAGCTGCCATCAGCTTTCCGCTCTTCCACAGCGGATCTCAGCTTGTTGCTGAGACCCCACCACCCTCCCCCTGCATGAGGATTAAGGGGTAAGACAAAGTGGGGAGGTTTCTCCCTGTTGTACCAGAAATTAGGAACCCTACCCCCTTCCCCACCTCTATTAGGGGATGCCTTCCCCTAAATCTGCTTCCAATTCATCAGGGATCTTATGTACCTTATGGAATGAGTACCTGCACTGGGCACCTACCACAAGGAGGCACCATCTATTAGCTGGGTTGCTTCCCCCTCAGATTCAGCCAGGTTTCCAGATATTTAACAATTCCCTCCAGAATGTCAGCTAAAAATATATCTGTTCCCCAGTCACAGAGGTGTACACTATCATCTTTGAGTAACTCAGGCATCAGATCTGATGGGTTTTATGGGATGGGCTTTGTCCACTTTTAGTAGCCTGGTGGCTTCCCACTGTATCACCCACTTCATCATTTCAGACCAGTTGACAGTCGTCCTCTGGGAAAAGGTCTAGATCCTCTGATACTAGCAATGATGGGAGCACTGGTATAAACTGGCTGCCAGTGTTTTAACTATCATGTTGTCTAGACATGGTGCAATGGCTTACCTACTTAAAGCTTCCACCATTGTTACCACTGGCAAATCTGCACTGGTGGGACATTTTAAGGAGAAAAGTCTAATGCAGACAAGGTATATGTGGACATTAAAAATCCCATGACTGGTCTGTAAGCTTAGTTTTCTTAAAATATTTAACATTCTTGCACTGTTGTGCAGCTTGGTTGCCTGCCACCTTCAACCCAAGTGTCAGCTGCATTTCAGTGGCGCTGAATTATATATAGGTTGAGATGAAAGGAGGTATATAAATAGAAAATTGGTATTTATTGCTAATATTTCTTGTTATAATGAACTTTTACCCTACTAACAAACTATAGCAAAAAAGAGGCTCTTTGCGTCTTTCACTGCTGTTTTATTCTATTTTGAGGAACTTCTGTAGGTTGAGAGCCTTAATGTGCCAGCAGAACCTCTAGGTAGACTGAGCGTAATGAAGACGTCTAAAAATACATCAGTACCAAAGTAAATTCAAATATTACAAATAGAAGAGCCAACTAGGCAGCAAAAATGTATGGTAACCTTGTCAAACTCATTCCTAAACTGCTGTGTACATTTTTTCAAAAGCATCTAAGTGAATTAAGATCCTAAGTCCCAGATCCTCAAAGGGTATTTAGGCACCTAACTCCCATCGAGGATCTGGGACATAGTCATTTTTGAAAATGGGACTTAGACTTTAAGTCATGTCAGCACCTTTGAAAATTTACTAGCTATTTCTTTTGCTGGTGATGATGCCTACGTGAGGACTGGAGAAATGGCTGGATGAGGGCTGGCTGTGAAAGGGAGAGAATGAAAAAGGTGGATAATAGATTAAGCACTAACATACCACAGCTACATGCCTTTCCCACAGAAAATGAGTAAAGAGGAAAACTGAAATGGTTTATTGTGTTTAAAAAAGCTCTGTAGGTATTGTCTGCTCAAAAGAGCTTCGTCAAACAGAAAAAAGCTTTGAACAATTGTGAAGTGGCTACAAGGTCTCCCGCCTCTCCCACAGGGAATTTACTATGGTGGCAGTGTTCATGTTTGATAAATTAAAAGTTCGAGTTGTTTGTTTGAATCATAGATGCTAGAGATGAGAAAAGGCCTATTAGGTCATTTTCTCTATCGGACCCTCTGCTAGTGCAGGATTGATTCCTATAAAATCTTTTCTAGTGCTTTGTACAGTCTACCTGAAATGCCTTAAGCAGTCTGCCTCTTCCCCAGCTAACAATGCTCAAAGAAGCTTTTCACACAAATATTTTATACTTTCCAAAATGTTGATGGGAGAGTAAATACATTTGACAGACATTTCCCAGTTTTGGAAGGCTGAGATTCCATGATGATGGGCACAATATAAGAACCTGAATAGAATGAGACACTGAAATCCGTTTCTGCAATTAGGGTTCACCTGCTTCAGCAGAAAACCAGGATCTTAAATTTTACCTCAGGGAGTTGTCACATTTTTCAGATGGTGCCATTAAGTCAAAAATCAAATACCTGTTCATCCATTAGAAGAGCATGTCATATGCCAGTGTGAGAGAGCTGGTTAGGATGGGGCTCACTAACAAGATACTCTGTAGCATAATTATGAAACAGATATTTTTCTTGCTTTCTTGCTTTTTATTTCCCTTTTGTAGTTCTCCATTGCCTTTCATTGTATTCTCTTGAAGATTGCAAATCTAGCAAATCTGGAGACATTTGTGCCAAAAGAATATATGCTTTATTTTATGTGAAGAGTATTCTCCTAGTTTCAGCCTCCTTTAATTATTGGTGATATATTTAAAAAAAAAAAAAAAAAAAAAAAAGAACCTTCAGCATATCTTAGCCAATATGTCACCTGACACAATATATTTTTGTATTACATCTTTAATATATAGGTATAACTAAATCCTTCACACTAAGTTAAATTTGTTCTTAAAAACATATAGACTGTATGCACTACTGGAAGCCTTATTGGTGGTCTAGTGATACGTAGTCCTGGTATACATTCCCAACAGTTTACCTCCCTCTGCATAGAAATCTCAAAAAATATTTGGTTAACATCACTTCATTATAGTAAGTATGCTGTAGCAGGGTTTGATGTAAGGTACACTGAGTGATTTATGCAAAACCTTAAGGATATTCACAAATATCATTGAACTGTTAACTATCTTACTGGCTAGTAAAATGAGATAGTGCCTTAATATATGACACTGAGGTAGTACACACACATACACAGTTTTACGTTCTCACTGCACTGTGGAAAAAGATTGCTCAACCAAGTTTTCAACAAGATTGTTTGCTTGTAGCCTGAAAAAACCCTCATAGTGCAGAGAAGACGGTGAAACACTGAATTTTTTTGTCATTAAACCTGGAATTTCATCTGTGTTTACACATTTCTTTGTGGTATTTTCCTGAAATATTTATATTATGTTCCAAAAGTAACCACATATTGATTAACTGGGAATGAAGCCATAACAACAAAAATTAAAAATCTTGGCTTTTTTTAATAGATTTTTTTTCATTATGAAACCATCCATCATTAGAAAAGACACACATCTATTTAGAGGCTTCTAGAGGACAAAGGCCCTTCTAATAAAGCGGTATGATTTTTTTAACGTAAACCTTTCTTTAAAATTGAAGAAGGAGATTACAGAAAGATGTCTTGTAAAGTTGCTCTAAAATATCCTCAAACGAAAGCCCTGGGCTTTTTCAACTCTGATATTTCCCACTGTTCTCAACTGATATTTTGGGCAGGCTTTTAACTGCCTGCCAGTTCCTGATTCTGTTCATTTATTCTTTAACATAATCCCTCTGCGTGTGAGGAAGGTAGTAAGGAAAAACAGATTAATCAAATGTTATAAAATACAGTTGGCTCTATTGAAGACATGGCTGTCTGGAGCCATACAATGATATGACATAAATAATGTTGTGAGTTAAGCAGAAAGTGCTGGGATAAGTGTCAGACTTTGGGTCAAAGTACAGCCTCCAAAGAAAATTTGCAGGTAACTCAGAGTTAACTGCCCAGAAACCTTATGTCACATCAGTGGTTAACCCATATAATACACCTGTTCCACTCTGTCCTTACGTTGCATTACAGATGGTTCTAAGGGAATGAATCATAGATTCTCTCCCTGCAATGCAGCCACATTGCACTGCTTACTCAGTACAAAGTGGCCCTAAAGCAACATAGCTGGCCATGGGAAGATCACCCCAGCACGGGGGATGCCCTAGTGGTCAGTGGCCAGTCTAATGGTTTGTGCATCATCCTTTTTTCCCTCTGAGGGTGTAGGGGTCATGGCAAGTGAAAAGGGCTAGAGCTGAGGCTTGTGTACACCCATCCATCCCAAGTTGCCATGTTGGCTCAATGGGGTCATTAACAGTCAACAAAGTTCATGTGCTGAGAGATAGGGGCCTGAAAAAGTCCTCTTTACCTGAGTTACAGTGTGTGCACTTCAGAGCTGTACGCAAGGATCTGGGCCAGACTTTTCCACTGACTTGCACTTTGTGTAGTCATTTAAACCTGTCTAGATGAAGTGTGCCATGGGTGTGAGACACTTTCTGATTTGAGGCACTTTACAATCACTTTTCACAATTGTAAATGATTACACAAGGTGCAAAGCAATGGAGACTCAGTCCCAGACAGGTGAAACTGAGAACAATATTTAACCCATAATATAGGTGTCAAAGATACATAATAGAGATCGGAAAATATAACTGTGTTTGTTTGTATGTTATTTCTATTCTAGAGAAAGAGAGACAGGAAAGATTACTGTTATTTATATGTATTAAGACTCATTCACTGCTCCCTATGATGGGGTGTATGTGTGGTTGGTGCCCCTGGCTGCTCTCTTGAATTTCTTGATGCACCCCAACTGAGTAGTGCTTCTAAGAAGAGGCTTTGTGGAGCCAGAGCTCAGACAATGAGATGCCGCTGAGCCTTGTTAGACTAAAGCCTTGGAAGGGGAGCAGGAAAGAGGTTTGATGACCAGAAGATGGTGAGCTCTGGAGAGATGAGCTTGGCATGTTTGTTTTTGAAGTTCGAACACTGAAGATATATGAAGGGACTATGGAAAGGGACATTGCTGGTTTGTATTTTTTTGATAGAATAGGAGATATATAAAAACTGGAAACTAGAGAAAGGTATCTTTGATTAATGTGGACCTCCTGTAAACTTATTTTCCAACCCTTCAAATCTCAAATCATTATTTTTGTCTAATATTTATTACAGATGGTGAAGGTAGTGCTGCCTGTGGTTAAGGTTGCTTAACACTTTGCATTATAAGACCCTGTTTTCATTTGCTTATAACTTTTGACAAATTTTAACTGTTTGCTCTGAAATATTTCATACTGAGTGTCAAACATTTTTGGGACACTTCAGCTAAAACAATTTAGTTGTTTCAGAAAACAAGGTTAGGGAAAAATACATTGTGTTGCCCATGTTAAAATACTTACACCCATTTCATTGAGAAGCTCTAGAACTTCCAACCTTTGGAGTAGGAACTGTAAAGTTGGCAGAGGGTTTATCCTGGTTTGAAGGATGTGCCTTTTGCCAGACCCATGAAAATTTGCACAGAGTTGGCCAACTTATGAGCCTTTTTAAAAAATTACACATTAGCCTATGCTCAGTACAGACTAGTTACAGCATTATATTCCCAAAATATTCAATATTCACTGGCCAGAGTGACTGAGCATGCCCCAGCATGGGGCTCCAGGCATTGAGCAAGACTCTCCCTGCAGTTGATCCTCCCAGCAACTGAGAGCAGGGAGCGGTCTTTTCTGCATTCTCTGTTTCGCCTGCTGGTGCCCCCCAACACTGAGGGGAAGAAGGAAGCACCCTGTCTTGAATATGGAGGTGAGAGAGAGAGATGGAGAAGTGATGCAGGCTGTGGGGGACAAGGAGCAGAGGCACATGGAGAAAAATGGGGAAAGGGACAGCAGTAGGGGAAAGGAATAGGAGTGTGGGGGATAGGTCATAGGCAACAGCTGCGGGACAGGAGCAAAAGAAAGGAAATGGGGACAGGAAAGAAGATGTGAGGAGAGGGACCAACAGGAGGAACAAAGAGCACAAACAAGGATGAGAGGCAGGGAGTGGGGAAAGATAGGAGCAGAGAGTGGAGGAGGAGAATATGAGCAGGGATGAAGTACAGCGTCAGGAGCGAAGGACGGGCAGAACAGACAGAAGCTGGAGCGAGAGCAGCGGGGGTTATGGGGTCAAGAACTGGCGAGGGAGGATAGGAGTAAAACAGGACAGAAATATGTGCCAAAGAGGCTATAACCACTAGAGAACACTCTCCAGCAGAATCAGGAATTGAATTTTTGAGTCTCAACATTTCTCTGGTGTCTAGCAAATAGCTGTGAAACACACTGGCAAAGTGTATCTCATTGCCCTCTAGTGGCAGGTCTACAAGAAGATAACAGTCTACTATTGTGATGAGTTACTCCATTAGCTCAAGTGGTAGAGGATGGTGCTATGGAGCTTCCAGACCTTCTCATGACCCATCAGTCTGCTTCAATGTGATGGAATTTCAGTTTTTTTCAGTTTGCTTTTTAAAATGTTAGGAAATTATATCAGAAAACAAAAACAAACAAAACTATAAGAGAACATTAAGGTGGTGAAGTCAAGCACTCAGAATTTAGGAAATGTTAGAATGAAGGTTGCCTGTGCAACCTTAATTCAGCCCCATGTGCATATGCATTATGATGCAGTGTTCAATTATATGATCTCATAATAATTTTTTATACAGGATTGCCTACTATTTATCTGGGTTTCCAGTGCATTGTCTTCTGATGCTGCTCCTTTGATAGTGGTATGGATTCAGGCTTAGACTAGCATGTTCATATTCAACTATTATTTTGGCATGAATCAAAGCATCTTGAGAGAATGGGAGTGGTGATATTAAACAGTTTATCTGCAACTAAATCTGACTGGAATTTAATGGGAAAAAGTAAAAGTACTCCGCTGACCGCACGCTTTTCTTTCTGCTAAATTTAAAAAGTCTGCTTCAAACAGTGATGGGGCTAAAGTCTTGCAATTTTTTTTCAGAAAATCTTTTATAATGGCAAATGTTAAGCAACCTGCATATAAGGGGCACTGCCGTGTACCTTATCCAGATGTCCTGGTTTGGCTGAAATAATCTTGATATTGAATGAACAATTCTTGTATATAAGCAAAACAAAACCTCCAATTTTAGGCTGTGCTTGCTTAACCTTCTGAGATGTCCAACTTCCTGAGAGAACTACTTCTAAGGATAACAATCTTCTTTCCCTAATTAACTATGTATAATATGTTAGAAAGGTGCTGTCCTTGTTTTGAAGTTGGAAAATCTGGCACACTACAGAGTCAATGGCTAGCAAGAAAGGGTGCATTATATTTTGAAGGCAGCTCCTTACAATACCATACTGTGCATTCTATTCCCCGCCTTTCTAAGATTTGCTTGAAAATGAGCAGATCTAAAATGCAATATTCGTCTTTATTGGATTAGTAAATGTTATTGATGGTATAGCTGGTTCGGTAAATGCATATATAATAATTAGAGTAAGAAGAAGTCTTTGAACATTTCTATGCTCAAGTTTGGCTAAACATGTCAGGAATGCAAAAGTATAAATAAATGAAGTGTAATGTAGCTGAAACAGTGAACTATTGAAAGGTGAGCTGGATTCTGCGAAGTGTCATATACTTAGAGCACAAAGCCACACCTGTCTCCCTGTGAGCTAATGTAGCAGAGAAAGCTGACTGTAAAGAGGGAGCCAGCTTAGATTGCAGCACTTGATGGCTGCTGGAAAAATGACTATAAAAACAATGGGAAATCTGCCAGCGCACACCTGTCTTTTCTATACTTGATTTAATTTAGTTCATGTAAAAACACATTGATAAGTTTCATTATGAAGAAACAATTGGAATGGCAAGATTATTATTTTGTAATTGTACAAAGATACCGGATTTTTCTGCAGTACCTTAAGTGCTTGAACAAAAACAGTGGGGAGTAGTTTCCAGCTTTATTTCACTCTTCCTGCTGTGATCATCAGTTTTCATTTCTGCTTCCTTGATGTAATATACTGAGGAAAACAAACCCAACAAAACAAAGAGAGTCAGTCTCAGTGACCAGCATTTACCAATAAACTATTGCTGGTCTCTTTCAAAGAGTTTTCCTGCTGTGTTTGTGGTATGAGTGGAGAGAGAATTTATTTCTCAGTACAATGGGTAGGACTATAGATAAGCTGACGAGAGTGAACATTAACAAACTGAAATGAAAATATGTAAAATCTTATGCCAAAATTAAGTTAGTCAGCATGATTATAATACAACTATATTTTTACTTTCATGACATGCTGTTTTCTTCCAAATTCTCTCCTAGCCAGTTAGCCTGACTCCACAGAGATTTCTGCCTGTTTTGTTCACTCATGGTTGTTCTCCATCTTTGCTTTCCATTCAGTCCCCACCTGGCATAAACTTTTATAGCATCCACTTCTTGTGATCGTGTCTTAACTCTCCCCAAAATTTCATGTTCTTTCTTTAGTTATAAGCCAAAAGCAGACACTTTATTGCCTTCTACTTGGTTTTGCTAAGCAACCCCCTTCTATTTTGTCTGCACATAACACTTCAGTTATCCGATGGACATATTTCATTTCAGAAGTCCAGGTGCTTCTCATCTCCAGCTTTCCCAGTAAGCTAAATTGGTATGTGCACCAGTTATGTGGGCACTGATGCAGCCTTTTCACAAGAGATAAATGTGTCACAGCCATCATCAAATGTATGTAACTGGAATAGTCCCCATCCTCACGTATACAAGGCCCAGTTCTCCATTGCTTGCTAATCCTCATCAGTTCAGAAAGTGCCATTGGGTTCCTGATGATATAGAGCTTAACACTCAGATGCAGCTGATCTGACTTTAATACGTCTAAGAAGAGAGGAGTATAACTGGTGTCATACCCCCTCTGCCACTCCCAGCCCCCCCAATCTTGGGACCAGCCTCAGGACTCCTTTAATTTATACCAGTAACAGGCTAACTTGCCTTATGGGTTGGATAGCTGGGGCAAAGCTGCTGTGATTGCAGAATGAGCCCTACCTGAGAGGAATCAGGTGATTCCAGTATAAAAGTAGCAGGAAGCTGCACTGAAGGTGGGGAGTCCAGGACACCAGAGCTATGTCTGTAGACACAGCAGGAAGTAAGAATGCTCTTCCAGGGTTCTGAATGAGTAGGGGGAGGGTAACAGCTGAGACAGCCTGAGGAGAAGAGCAAACTCCAAGCAGGAGGAGCTGGGAAGCAGAAAGACAGTCCCTTGGAAGAGGGGCTGTGTCCAGCTGAAACTTGGGATAAAGACTGTGTGAGTATGTCTTTGTTATTTTGGCCTGCCAGGAGAGAAACACTGAACTAGGATTGGAGTCTAGAGAGCCAGTATACACTGGAGGACTCAACAAATTTAACCCCCACAAGGGGATCCTTTGAACTACCTTTGAACTGAGTGAGTTCTTAAGGTGCCTGAAGAGGGAGAAAATAGAGGCAGGCTGCATATAGACTCTGAGGGGATGCACAGGAGGCAGCTTACCCTATTTCAATACTAGCAGGAAGAGTTCCAGATCACTGGAGTGAACTGTGCTCTGGCCCTTCCTTTCTTGGCTCTGAACACATACCCTACCTCCAAAGTGGTGTGTATGGGCTACACAAGCTGTGGATTCTCCCACTGCATAGGGCAATTTTAAGTCCCCTTCTACTGCTGGATCTGTGCAAAGGGGTCTAAGTCTAGTGAAGGCACATGGAAATAAAATTAACTCATAGTTAATATGTAATATCTTAGTTGCACCGAGCAAGTTGAAGATGTACCCTCTGTGCCTCTGGAGGGGAAAATAAATACCAACAGAATTCTTTTGTTTTCCATCCCTTTTCTGGGACACTGTGCAGTGGTAAATGTGTTGAATGAAAAGGACATTGTTTCTACCATTTATGTTAATAATCAATATCTATATTTTGTTTATAGCACAGGTGTTTTTACTTCTACCTGAATGTACTTTAGCTTCCTCAAAAATCTCTGCATTTTCCTAAAGAAAACCCAGCTTAGAAGGAGCTTAAAGAATTATGTTTTGTTGCATTTTGCTTAAAGAAAGTATTGTAGAATTGTATTAGAGTTATCTAGGTATCTAAAAATACCTGCCTGTCTCAGTGGTCTTGGCCTAGGGCCTTTCTTTTTACCTTTTTTCTCTTTTCCACAGAATTCAGGCTGTTTGAACAGTTGGAGCTTGACTTGCTTTGCTGTCGAAACAGTATTCTCTGTTGACTTCCTATTACTGCAGACTTTTCAAAACAAGAGTGTTTAGAGGTTTGGTAAATATAGAAGAGAAATATATACCTGGTATACAAATATATAGCGCTCTCCAGAATTAAAAAACTAGCAGATCAATCAAGAAAAAAAAATCCTTTTTTCACTTAGGCATCATATAGCAAAAGTAAAATACTGTAAAGAGAAGAGAAGTCTCTTAAATCAGCCTAAGATTAATATTTGAATTGCAAAGAGAAACATGCAGACATTGCTAGAGATGCTAACCATAACTCGTGAAGTTTTTCCAGAACTGAGGATAAAAGATTTGAAATCAGTGAAGGAGAAAATTAGAAAATTACAAGACAGACTGGGAGATGCAGTTACAAAGGGTGGTAAGGTAGCTGAAATATATTATTATTCCTTAAAATGTATTTACATGGAGTATAGCTATTTTTTTAACTAACATCAGCGAAATGACTTTCCAATTGAGACACAGATATTAAGTATTTTGCGAGAAGGGAAAGTCAACAAATCTTTAGCACTGTTAATTTATTTAGCAGTTACTCCTAGCCAATGTTCTAGGCATCCCATAACAGTAAAATGGAGCAGGTCCATGAAAATAAATCCACATGATTCCAAATGAGTTTAAGCCAAATGAGAGTTAATGGCAATCAGCACCTAGCAGGATGGGCCTAATATTGAAAATAAAAAAAAAATCACAGGGAAATTTCAACAAATCCACATATAGTAAAATTTGAATAAAAAGAAACTCTTGTGGGTTTTAAAAAATTTGGTTTCCTACTTGACTTCGCTTTGGGAGAAGGAGGTGGAGGGAGGAGGAAGGTTAATGATACAAAGTTTGGGGTCTGCATGAATGGCCAGATTTGGAAAAGCAGTACTTTGTAGAAACAATTAAAGTCCCCTGACGATCAAAGTAACCAATTTGTAGACGCAACCAGGTACTTGCATGTCCAACTGACCTAACGCCACCAACAAATATTTGTGGAAGCAAGACTGCAGGATAAGTCTAATCTGAAAATTTGGCCTTGAGTATCTCCCAGAAGAGCTCTGTTTAAGTACAAATCAAATCTGATCTGTGAAATCGGATTTTAGGACATATTGCATAATTTTCTATACTCTCTTCTTAGAAAGTATCTTAGTGTACAGACAGACTGAAGCAAAACTACAAAGAAAGGGTTAGACTGCCCGCTTTCCTCTTAACCAGGTGACTTTGAATCCTAATTACTACTGCTTAAATGTCAACATTGACTGTACATCCAGCAAAGTATACATTTACCTGTTTACCAAATGCAACCAGAAAATTTGCTTGTACAGCAGCTAGACTTACCTTGCATATCCTGATGCTCTGTACATTTGAATGGAAATTCTTTACGTTAGAACATGTGCCTTTTCTAGTAATAATAAAGGTGTTTAATAAATTTAAATTTATGCAGATGGTAACTTTTAGAAGTAGAAAATTCAATTTTTTTTTCAGGGAAAAAGGAAATATCTCGGCAGGTATTTCATTTATTTTTCCATATTTGGATAGTTACTGGCTATTTCAGATACTGCTCAACTTCTCTTCCTGTATCCCTCAAGAGTCAAAGTGGAAGTTTCCATAATTGTACAGTTTCTTCATTTCCTGTTTTGAAATGCCATGTAGTTTTGCTGTGTCCTTAATGATGGGTTTTGGGATAAAGGCCCACTGGGTAAATGTGTGGGGATGGGGAGGAATTCTATGATAGGATACAATTTGGGGCTTGGTGGAAAAGCCAGTGACAATGAAGAGGCAGATGGAAACTGGCCAGGCAGAAGGAATGGAGTAGCTAGCATGGGTGAGAAGCTACAGATCCTCTTCTAGTTGGGACTGTGGTTGAGTTGAAAAAAATCTTTTCTTTAACAGCCTGAAGAAGGAACTCACCAAGATCCCTCCAATCTATATTGCTGGAATAATGGTCACAAAAGGGTAATATTGCATTTCTACAGCTTGCCCGAAGTTTTAAGTCAGTCCCCATAGAGTTTCCACACAATTACAAAAGCCTTGTGAGAAAAGGGTGAATTTCACCCAACATTATTATGTCAAACCTTGTTTACACTAGAAGGGTTTTGCTGGCTATACCAGTATAGTTAACCCAGCAAAATCCTCTGGAGTGGATGCAGTTAAATGGTATAAGAACAGTCAGACTGGTATAACTGTATCTATACTAGGGCTTTTCCCAACATAGGTATATTAAGGGTAGACCAGGCCTAAGGAGTTACAACAGTAAGATGAGACAAACCCAGGCCTGGACTACCTACAGATGATGTACCAGCATAATTGTGTTGGTTAGGCGTGTGATTGTATAATAATTAACAGGTACAACCCCTAGTGTGGGCACAGTTATACTTGTATAAAGGTACCTTATACTGATTATTCCCTTTCCTTGCTGGGTTGGAGGGGAGTTTAGCTATATCAGTATAGTTAAAGCAGCACAAAGTGTTGCAACTTTTGTGTGTAGCTAAGTTCTAAATTGGTTATATTTGCTGATCATGTATATTTGATTATTGCAGTGAGCACACAGAGATAGGTAAATAATTCAAAAGGATTTTCACCTGGGTTATTATGGGGAAAAAAACTTTAATTTTGCAGGTGTAGTAAAGTCAAACATATTTAGTCATTTCCACATTCAATACCTCCTCCTATCAGTGAGAAAACTACAGAAGAACCTGCTGAAATTGTAAAGCAGTAAATTCCTATGTAAAAATATGGAGACAATGTTGTAAAATAGATTTAAGTGTTTAGAAAATGTGTCTAAAATGTAAAGTGTATTGTACAGAAATGATACCTTTTGTATCAAGGCACTTTGAAATGAAATAGCATGTTCAGTTCTGTAATTGTGTTAAACAGTCATGGAGGAAGTTTAAGAGGCAAGAAGAATTAGATTGATCTCAAACCTAGAAGGCATGAGTAATGAGGGAAGGCTTAAAAAGCTGCATTTTGTATAGCCTAGAGAAAAATAAGACACTTAACAGGGATATAACTGATTTATATAATGCCTTGAATCTTTTAGACAGTGATTTCCCCTGCATCAGTGCTGCACTGAAAACAGTAACTCTACTTAAGATGCACATGGAAAAGTAAAACAAAAACAAATTGAGGAGAGGCATTAAAAGCACTTTTCACTTAAAAATAATTAATGTATAGAATGATTTGCTAGGTAATGTTGCAGAGACAAAGATATGGGTCATTCAAGAAAAAATGTGAGACTCTGTTGCGGAAATGGAGTACTAAAAAGGGACAAGCTTTGATGAACCTAATAGCCTTATTCTGAGGAGTTTCTTTGATCTAGTCACTAATGTATCTTTGTAGGGAAGTCGTTACTTGATACCAGTGTATTTGTCACAGGCAGAGTAATACCAATTTCTCTTAATTGTGTGTTTTGTAAATCTGAGAGAACAAATATGTATTGAACTTCAATCCAGAACGGCAGTAGACCTGCACACGCTGATCTTTTCAGTGAACCAGGCTTAAGAATTTCTGAGCTATGTTAGTGATAGTAGCCAGGTAGAAAATCTAAAGTGAAAGAGAGAATGACCCAAGATTCAGAGTGGTAGCCGTGTTAGTCTGTATCAGCAAAAACAACTAGGAGTGTGGCACCTTAGAGACTAACAAATTTATTTGGGCATAAGCTTTTGTGGGCTAGAATCCACTTCATCAGATGTATGGAGTGGAAAATATAGGAGCAGGTATAAATACATGAAAGGGGGTTGCTTTTCCAAGTGTGAGGTCAGTCTAACGCGATAAATCAATTAACAGCAGGATACCAAGGGAGGAAAAATAACTTTTGAAGTGGTAAGAGAGTGGCCCATTACAGACAGTTGACAAGAAGGTGTGAATGACAGTAAGGAGAAATTAAGTTCTGCAACTTCACGTTGGAGTCTGTTTTTGAAGTTTTTTTGTTGAAGAATTGCCACTTTTAGGTCTGTTGTTGAGTGACCAGAGAGATTGAAGCTACTGGTTTTTGAATGTTTCTGACATCAGGAATCATAACATTCAAAAACCAGTAGGAGAACCTGCAATGTGAAGTTGCAAAACTGGAATTAATTTGCAAACTGGATACCATCAGATAAGGCCTGAATAAGGACTGGGGGTGGTTGGGTCATTGCAAAACCTAAACTTAATTTCCCCAACACTAATTTCTCCCTACTGTTACTCACACCTCCATCCTTTCATGTATTTATACCTGCTCCTGTATTTTTCACTCCATGCATCTGATGAAGTGGGTTCTAGCCCACGAAAGCTTATGCCCCAATAAATTTGTTAGTCTCTAAGGTGCCACAAGGACTCCTTGTTGTTTTTAGTGACCCGAGAGAGTCAACATTTTGTGAATATTTACAGATTCCTTTGTAAATATGTCGTTTTTATTTCCATCTAACTTTTGCTATATGAAAGTCATAAGTGGTATGAATTTTACATCTGTAATTCACGTGCTGTTAATGTGATGCTTGTATTCACAGACTCTGGGGCTCACTTTTTTGGAATTGTCAGTATCCTCAAAGCAAAGTCATAGCACTTTCTTCTTTGACTTCTATAAAATGATGTGAAATGTCAGTACAAGTTGTAAGTGGGGGAAAAATCTAAATTTAAATAAAAATCTTTCAAGCATCTAGCTGGCAGGTTTTATTGGTGCTGACAAACTTGTCAAGACACAGGTAACCTACATTATGTTATGATTGGATGATAGCATCGTCTTTGAGGTTGTTCGGGTGAAATAAGTCCATTTAGCTATAGAGATGTTTCAACAGAAGATTGGGTGGGTTGAAACACATCAAATGAGTCGTATCTAATTCTCATACTTGCTTCTTTAATAGCTGGAGTCAAACCATGCTTACATGAAAGAATTTAAATGTAATATAACTATTGACTTATAATACAAGCTCTCAGCATGCAAAAACCAAGACCAGAACTGTCCCGTCTGTTAAGAAATGTTAACTTTGATATCAACTGTTTTTTTTATACTGCACCAAAGTATTCTAACTAGATTGGCATATTAAAAATTATGTTGGCTAAGGGATCATCAGGGCTTGGATTAAAATAAAAATTGACCTGAAACTTCACTTAAAGCTTGAACTAAACCTCAACTTAATGCTTCTTTAGGTTAAAATAAAGGGTTACTTAACATTTATGAAATTATTTTTCATCTTGGAAGCCTCTGCATTTCCTGGTTCTAGGCAGGATGAAAGGGGAAAAAATCCAGATCGCAGTGAAATGGAGTACATTTCCACAGTACTGAAAGGGGGAAAATATAGGAAATCTCACAATAGTTTGTTCCTGTAAGTGTTAATGCTTACTGTATTTATAGTTCCTCAAAGGATTTAGAACACTTTCAGGGCTCCAAAGAGGCATTTTTAAATGGGGGAAGCTGGGGTAAGAGGTTAAGTGACTTATCCAAGTCACATTGCAAATTTGAGAGTGGGATGGCTCCTGATACTTTTCTTTAACTATCACATCAGGCTTTCACTCTTTTTCCAGGCTACTTTTGCATACTGTAGATGTAGATAGCTAGGCTAAGGTTCAGACCTTTTGAATTTCACATAATCCTTGTGTTCAGATAATCAGCCTGAAAAATGTAGGAGTATTTTAATATTTGCTTACGAAGCTCATTTTCTCCACGCCCTTCTGAATGTGCATGCTCTGACTCAACTATAATGTTTACATTTACACTTGCAGGATGCATGGGATCCAATGAAGTGGAAAAAAATGCTTTTTTAAAAATAAAAATATCACTGAGGGTGAGATGGGAATTGACCACCGAAGGCAGTACTTACATTCCTTTGTGTGTGTGTTTTTGGGTTTTTTTGTTTTTGTTTTTGTTTTTTAATGGATCAGGCAACAGACTACAGGCCAAGTTCAACTGAAACAATTCTTTCAGTGTTTTATAGTGCAGAGAACATACACTATTTCACTGAAGCCTCGAAACCTACAGCACGTAGATAGGAGAACCAAACAATACATTATGTAGGTTTTCTTTCCATTTTTTGAGAAAACATCCAAGAGTCCAAAAACATGAGAAAAGAATAATACCCACAAGAATTTTAAGCTTAAAGAGGGAAGGGTGATGTTACAATTAAAGCACAGGACTCAGAGTCACAAACATAGGCTCTGTTCCTGGCTGTGGCAAAGACTCTATATGAAGTTTGGGGTAAGTCCTTAAGGACCCAATAATGCGACCCTTACTTATGAGAGAAATGCCACTTAAATCAATGAAATTTTTCATTGGTGTAAAAATTACAGATATTAATGAAGATGGCATGATCATGCCTTAATCTCAGTTTTCTAATGTAATTTATCCTGAAGGACTAGCCTAGCACAGCCAACCCAGGCTTGGGGAGTACAAAGGTAGTTTACAACCACACTTGTACCTTCCCTCCCTGCACCTTTAGCTGTAGCTGAAGATATATGGGCCATCTAGGACTTACTTGACTATTTCTCACAGTTTCCTTTCCTAGTGGTAAAATGTCTGATACATGTTTAATTATAGTAAAAAATGGGGGTAATATAATAGGGGCAGGCTTAGGTGACAAATAGGTAAATGCTGTGAAGGCTTGGGTGCCAATGTGGGTTCAGTTAAAAAAAAGAAATGAAATTAGAAGGGAGTAGATAAAGACATCTGAAATAATTGTTCTGTAGGATATGGCCTTTCCACATAGGCAGATTGCTTTCTCTTCACTTCTGTCTGAAGAGAGTCAAATAGAGAATCTCGTCTCTTAATTAGAAAGAAAAATACTCATCAAACACACCTCATCACTGGAAAGCTAATGATCCACAGCTGCTAGCCTGAAAGGGCAGGCTTTTTTTTTTTCCTGAACAGTAGGAAGTGTTAATCATTTTGGATGAGATTTCTTTTTAAAATACTATAGTTTGCAAAAGAATAGGATATTCAATATTCCAACTTAAATTATTTTTTGAAGTGTGGTACACTAGGGTAGTATCACGTGTCTCACTGAATAATCATCTTATGCATATATATCTCATTAAGGGTATCAACTGGTGTGATGTTGTAAATGACCGGTTCATGCCTATGCTCTTGAAATCCTTGTCAGCAGGGGGAAAGGAAGGAAAAAATCCTCCTGTGTAGTATCCTATGCAAATGGCAGCTATATTAAACTGTAACCTTTGGGACACCCACTCCTCCCTTAAAATAGTTGGCTTGTTTCAGTAGTAATGAAGATCCTTTTTTTTTTTCTTTTAAGCTTGAGAGGACCCATTATTTCTTTAGAAGAGATCATAGCAGATATAGTCCATGTTCAATTGGATGTTTTACAGGTATGGGTAGGGCCCAGGAACCTTTCATCCTTCTTCCTTTTCTTTTCCACCTGTTTCATTCTTGTATTATCTGTACTTGTTTAATGGAGGAATATGTAGTTTCCCTTCCCTTTCATGGGTGAAATGAAATGAAAGGAATAGATTCACATACACAGCTTTTTCTTTTTTAAATAGTTGTAAGATGCTTTGTCTGTGGGAACTGAAAAATACCCCTAATTTTTTTCATCATTTTGCCCCAGATATTCATGTATGTTAGTCTCTTTCTAATATTGGGAGTTTTTAGTTTGTTGCGTGTCTTATTTATTGTGCATTTTTCTAATGGCTGGGGGGGGGGGATAGTGAAGCGGATTGAGCTGCAATCCTATCACTGTGCTGATTTCCCATAGCCATTCATTTCATTTTCATAGCAAATGTGGTGTTCTTGCTTTACTAGTGTCTGACTGAGACAGGTGTTTTAATGAGAAAATTGGTTGAAGCTCATCCCAGACAAGATGGAAATAGTGCTGGTGGGTCAGGAAAATCATCCAAACGAGATGGCAATGTATATCTACTCTTTGTATTAATTGAAAATGTCTGCGTATTGTTAAAGGTTTCTAGCCTAAGAGTCCTTTGTTTTCATGCATGGATTCAGAGCTTGCAGCAGTAACCAATAATGCTTGCTTTCATTTGCATCAAATTAGGAGCTTACACCCTTTCCCTCCAGATGTGGGCTTTGCCATAGTTAACTATGTCTGTCTTCTTACTAGAGTGCATTATTATAGTGAACTCTGCTTGGGGATTACCCTTGAAGACCAGGAGCACATTACATCTGTATTCCATAGACGGAACTGGTCACCAATTTGCTTCAGGGTGTTGTTTTTATTCTACAAAGCCATATGCAGTTAGGTCTTTCTTTAGAAATTACTTCTCTCCGTCTACCGGTCACCAGATTTAAAATTAAGGCTAGGGACATCTGCAGGCAGGGGCAGTTCACAACAGGCAGTCTCTGGAATTTGTTTTCCCCTGTCTGTCAGAGTTTACTTCCAGAGCTCCTATCGAAGTCTACAAAAATGATTAGAGGTATGGAATGGCTTCCATATGAGAAGAGATTAATAAGATTGGGACTTTTCAACTTGGAAAAGAGAGGACTAAGGGGGGAGGTATGATAGAGGTCTATAAAATCATAACTGGTGTGAAGAAAGTAAATAAGGAAGTGTTATTTACTACTCATAACACAAGAACTAGGGGTTACCAAATGAAATTAATAAGCAGCAGGCTTAAAACAAACAAAAGAAAGTATTTTTTCACACAGCGCACCGTCAACCTGTGGAACTCCTTGCCAGAGGATGTTGTGAAGGCCAAGACTTTAACAGGGTTCAAAAAAGAACTAGATAAGTTCAGGGAGAATAGGTCCATCAATGGTTATTATCCAGGTTGGGCAGGGATGGTGTCCCTAGCCTTTGTTTGCCAGAAGATGGGAACAGGCGATGGGATGGATCACTTGATGATTACCTGTTCTGTTAATTCCCTCTGGGGCACCTGGCATTGGCCACTGTTGGAAGACAGAATACTTGGCTAGATGGACCTTTGGGCTGACCCAGTATGGCCACTCTTATGTTCTTACCTATTCACTTAAGCCTTTTTCTGAGCGAATAGAGGTGAGTTTCTTTTCTGAGCTGGAGATTCCTGTTTTAAGCTGACTTGAGTTGATCTTGCTAAATCACACTCCTGTAAATGTTCCTCTCAAAATGTATGTTAGTAAATCCTTAGAAGAATTCTCTCATAAGTAATTCTTACAGATCTCTGGAATTCTCTTAAAACTTGTTTCTTACTCAACACTACTTCTAATAGGTTTCCTTTTAAACTAAATAACCCGAACAACATACAGATTTCCAAAATGGAGTAATGAGTATCAAAAGTGCCAATACCCCTTTAATTGTATGATACCACATAACACCTTTCTGTTGCAAAAATTTCAATAGCTATCAAGCTTGTCCTGCAGTCTCCCAAGACATTCATATACAGGCCATTTGGTGGCCATAGGACGGAAGAAGGCAAGTTAATCTGGTACTATGGATTTCTTAAAAATGTAGGTTTTTACACTGGTGTTCACACTAGTCTTTTATAATCCGATGTTCTGTTTTGGCTCTATTAAACATAATCCTCAATTTTAAGGGATTATTAAAATCCCTTTTCAGTTCTTGATCAAACCAAAATGTACCTAAAGTATAGGAATGAGAAAAATGAACCATTTTTTAGTTTGAGTTAGTACAGCGGTTCTCAAACTGTGGGTCAGGATCCCAAAGTGGTTCATGACTCAATTTTAATGAGGTCACCAGGGCTGGTATTAGACTTGCTGGGGCCCAGGGCTGAAGTCTGAGCCGCACCGCCTGGGACCAAATCAAAGCCAGAGGGCTTCAGCCCTGGGTGGCAGGGCTCAGGTTACAGGCCCCCCGCCTGAGGTAGAAGCCCTTGGGCTTTGACTTTGGCCCACCTGCACGGGGTGGGGCTCAGGTAGCCTCAGGCTTTGGTCTCCCCTCCTGGGGTCATGTAGTAATTGTTGTTGTCAGAAGGGAGTCACGGCACAATGACATTTGAGAACCTCTGCTCTAGTAGCTATGTTTTGGTTTGGGTTTGCCATAGTTCTGGGACACTGCACTTAATTAATTTTAGAAAGCAGAAGAAATGTAAGGAAGTACAAGGCTTGAATATAGTATTTGGAAGAAAAGCATGTAGTGTTACCAATACATGATGCTGAAGACTGGGAGCAGGTTCAGCAATAGTATCGTTTACCATAGTATTTTCAGCTACCATTTTTGTCATGTGAGAGGAAAATCAAGCAAGTAATTTTAGATCGCTTAATTCTAGAGTTTTAAAAATGTTAGTTGTGAGAGCTGGAAGTCTATTACAAGAAGAGAAAAATCTCAACAAATACACCTCTACCCCGATATAACACTGTCCTCAGGAGCCAAAAAATCTTACTGCGTTATAGGTGAAACTGCGTTATATCGAACTTGCTTTGATCCGCCGGAGTGCGCAGCCCCCCCCCACTCCCCCCCCCGGTGTTATATATGAATTTGTGTTATATCAGGTCGCGTTAAATCGGGGTAGAGGTGTATGTGTACAAGTGTCATCTTGTTCACCTTTTCTTTAGTATTTTTAGCTGAAAGCTGTGCCCCAAGAAGATTCTCTCTTAATAAACCCTGGGAATTTTTTTTTTTTAAGTTAAACAAAATCTGTATTAAAGTATTTCTGATCCTTTAAATGTTATTGCTGTTTATTCAAATGTTTTCACATTTTTGGAATGTTTTATATTTTCTTTTGTATATATTTAGTTTAATGCTTTATATCAAATTTGTCATGTCACCACTGATTTTCAGAGGTGTAGTAGCTTTCAAACTTGTGGTTTCAGTTGCGCATTCAGCCACATTAACCAATCATTCCTGGTCTCTGTTCAAGAGAGAGAGAGTGTTGTTTTGTTTAGATTTGTTTAATGTACTGCTCCTTACTTTGAATAAATTCAGAGTTTAATCATTTATCTCTCCTCTATCTTTTAGCTTTTTCTTTTTGTGGTTTGGAACTTTGAGCTCTACATGATTCCGCTTGCTTTGTTGTTACTGTTGGCATGGAACTATTTCTTGATCCTATCGGGGAAAGATAACACGCAACATGATACAGTAAGTATTTACTTTTTTAAGCACATACTTGTACTTGTTTTTTAACTTATACTAAGACAAGATTTTAAAACTGAGTTTGTTTCAGAAACTGAATTTCTCTACTTAAATACAATGTCCTTTCAAAAACATTTCAGTTCATGATGCTTGATGGACAGTTCTTCCTAGCTATGATGGAACTTTTTTTCCAGCTGTTCAATAAATGTTTCTACTTTTGTTGAAACTAATTTTAAAAATGCCTTAGAGCATGCTCCGTCCTCAAAGCTGGTGTGTATGTTTGGTTATTTTACTGGTTAGGGAAGGGCAAATAAATCTTTTGAAAACTGTGTGTGTGTGTGTGTGTGTGTGTGTGTGTGTGTGTGTGTGTGTAGCCCCGTTGAAAGCTTATGAAAACTATAGTCTGACATTTTTTTTTAGTTACTGAAATTAAAAAGTGCTGATTCTGCCAAAATTCCTCTCTTCCACTAAAAACTGCAGACTTGTCAGATGGCTTTCAAGATAGGTCACAAATCTTTACGTGAAGGTCTTAGCTGAGCTCACTAACACGTATCATGTGGAAATTTTACAAAGTATCATCAAGAATATTTCTGCCTTCTAAATTACTACACAGTGAAAAAAACAACTGATTAGTGAAGCAATGTGCTCTCTTGGATAGAGAATCGGAAGATCTGGGTTCTATTTCTGGCTCTCGCAGTGACTTGTTGTGTGCCCTCAGTCAAGTCACTTAGTACTTATCTGTAAACTAAGCATATCCCCCACCTTTGTAAATTGCTTTGAGATTGTCAAGCTAAAGGTTCTGTAAATTATAAGAGCAAAGTATATTTATTATTAATTAGTGTTTTTAAATGCTCAACTCCCAGCACATGAATTTATACTCATTAATAAAGAACTATTCTTTAAACTTGTCTAATATGAATGAAAAATAATCAGACACATTGGTAATCTTGAAAGGAGAACAACTGGGGAGTTCTTTGTGATTTTTAATACCCCTACTACATGCCAATCTCAATTGTCTAACCAACTAAAGCATAAGAGACTGTACTCTGCTGCAGATCAATGAAATAATTTGCTGAGTGGATATCTGGATATGAGAGATGAACCAACCTTAAGTCATCCTTCTTAGAATATTTTTACAGCACAGGAATCATTTTCTCTGCCCTCATAGGTGCCAACCCTTTTGTAGCACATTGGTGCTTATTCTGTTGTGACATAATCCTTTCTTCTCTTGTCAGATGATCTGAAGAATTTTGTTACAACACAAGTCACACCCAGATAATTTGTGTGTGAGCTAGGTTAACCTGCCACTTAGTCTGGCTTTTGATAAATTGTAAACACAATGAGTTTGGGAGGTTAAATTCTAGTTCCTACATCATTCTTTGGCATATGATACTGGTCAGTTTCTGCTCAAAAGACCCACAGATTAGTATATACAAACATTGCAAATCTGCTGTGAACTAAAATGCCAAGGGGGTAGGCAGGCTAATATGTCCAATCATAAATGGATGCTGACTCGCTTCCATTTCATGCACTATACACATCATCTTTATGGTTGCTAGTTCACTTGAGAGTACTGCCTGTCTTGTCATTGTCTCCAACTCTACCTTCTGCTTCTTCTAACACCTTGTTTGATTACTTTCCTATCACATGGCAGTGGTGAATTATCACCGAGTTGCTATGTTCCAACACTGAAGAAGGAACTTTTCTCTCAATGCTTCAGCGGACAGGGCTGGAGCTAGATGTTTTGGTGTCCTTGGCAAAATTAAATATATGCACCCCAATTTTAATTCATTATCACCTACCCTCAACTCCATCTGACTTGCATAGGTTTTCTTTAATAATTATTTTCCCACTAACCCCCACAAAAGTGCCCTTGTTGTACTCCTTTGTTCTTGTTCTCCAGATGATGACACTCCTTGCATCCCTCCTCCTTTCCTGTGATGAAAGATAGGGGAGACAGGGCTTCAGCTTTTTCCTTGAGTCTTGCATGGTAGCAGATTGACAATTTTACTTCAGGAGTACTGGGCACTTCTGCAGGTGCAGGAGCCCAGAGCAGAGAAGTAATCTTGGTGGGACTAGGTGTGCAGAGAAGACAACAAAGGATCCCAAAGTAAAGTTGGCAGCAGGCGAAGTAGCCTGCTGGAAAAATGGAACTGCTTCCCCATTATATGGGCTCCTGTCTGAAGGGCACTATCACTCTGGGGGCCTGTCACTGGTTACTCAGTGGCCAAAGGCCCACTTGCTTCATAGATTCTCTGATCAGGACTCTCATCCCCTGTCCAGGTGCTCTGCAGTGACTACCCCATGTTTATGCCCTACCAGCAGCTCATGCTGCCCTAGGGTCACCGTAGCAGACAGACATCCTCCTGGTTGCCCCATTGGCCTCCACTGGCTGTGTCACCAACACCTGTGCCAGCTTTGGCTAGGTTTGTCCTCCATGGTGGCACTTACCACTGTCCTGCCCAATGTCAATGATCACTCTGACATTTTCTTCTAACCCCAGAAGCTGCCACCAACATACAGCAAGTAAGACCAAAGCAAAAATGCATCAGGAAGGGAGAAAGACTGGGGGAGGAAGAACTGCCCCCACTCAGAGTCAAGGACTCACAGCAGTAGCAACATTTCTTGGACCCCTCCAGTAGGACAGCCATACTCCTGCGTTTACTCAGGGTAGTGGCTGCTGCAGTGCCTCCAAGGAGCAAGGAACTTTTTCCCAAAAGAATACACACAACTGCACCACCACAAATTCAGCACGTTAGGTAGCCACCTTTGTGGCCCACAGCTAAGGTTAGCCTTATCACTGTAGAGCTTTCACAGATTTAAAGAAACATTCCGTTCTCCCATTTTTCTAAACAATCTTTCCACTTTTTAAACAATCCTGTTTAACTATTGTTAAGCAGTCTTTAACACTACACACATTTTTGCACCATTTTGATCTGCATAAAGAAGAATGAATATTAAATAAGTTATAGATGCAGATGAATCACATGAGCTTCACCATTTGTCCAGATCATCTGCTTTAAGGAGGATTTTGTCCAGCTGATTCACTTGAATTAATAAAAATGAAAGGTGTAGAGTTCTGTTCATTAGCTTTAGGTCTCATCAAAATGTGACTGTTTCCTTTTGCTAAGGCTGTGGTCTAAGTACTAGTGGTATTAGGGTCTCACAGCAATACATGTGGTCCAAACTAAGTAAACTTTTTACATCATGCCGTGACAATTGTAAAGTATCACAGAAAGAATCTCTTTCTTTTAACACTGAATGAGGAACTTTAGTAGAATAAGTAAAATAGTATTAGTGCTTTTCTTTCTCTCTTTCACTGCAAAGGTTCTGTCTGAAACCCTTCCTAGCTGCCTCTTCCTTGTTTTCTTGCTTTATTTAAAGAAACACTACACACAAGCTCACATTTTCTCCTGTCAATAAGCATGCCCTTGAATATCTCCCCCACTAAAATAATTTCTATTCAACTTAGCAATTCTCCTCCTAGAACATCTTTATGAAAATGAACGCACACACAAGATGAAGGCTCACTGTTAGAAAACCAGAAAGAGACTGGACAAAAGAGAAGAAATACTTTTGTCAGGTTATTTTTAAGTTGCAAAAGATTTTGGAATGGAAGCAGAATGAAAAGGAGCCCAGGTGGCAACATTAAAGGATGAATGATGTTGAATCCTGGGACAGTATGAAACAAAGTGGTATCTATTTCTGGTACGCTTTCTACCTTGCTGTCCACCCCTCCTAGTCAGCTTCACTGAATCTGTATTTTTGGATGTAACACTTCCTGTCAGTCAGTCACTGGTAGGAAGTGTTGCCTCTACATGGGACCAGCTCAGGTGGTTCATGTCAAATGTAATGTAAGTATTTTTGTTATGCTTATTGCCACCAGGTGGCCAATGTGAGAATAGCTATTTACAGTTAGAAGCCCTAAGGCTATAGTGAGCATGCTACAGGGGGTTGTGGGTGGGTGCAAGGAAGTTTTTTCCAAGATGCAGCCTGATTAATTTTCTATGTGAAACTTTACTCCAATAAAAGATGTCCTTTTTCACTTCTAATCTGTTTTGGGCCTCCATATACTATGTACAGAGTAGCAGAGCATGACACAATGACAGACCACTTGGCCTATTGAAGGAGAACAAAGAGAGAGGGAAGCAAAGAACTGATATTTTTACTGCCTTGGCAAACAGGCAACATATCTAGTGCTTTTCTTCTTTATTGTGCTTTACAATCATTACCTAATTTAATTCTCACAACAAACCTATGAAGATGATAAATAGTATTGTCTCCATTAATAGATGGAGAAACACTGGGGTTATGTTGTTTGCCCCAGGTATCATAGAGAGTTGCTGATAGATCTGGGATTAGCACATGAGTTCATTAGTTCATTTGGAAAAGCTGCCTTTTATTTAAAAAAGCATAAATGGTAGTGGTAGCCAGAGAATAAAAATCTTCAGGTTCACATATAAATACGTATATATAAACTAGCTTTTGTTTTGTAATCCCATAAAGGTAAGGGAAAAACAGAGTTGCTTTCACTGTACAATACTGTTTAAGATTGCACAGCAACAGTTGTGCAGCGTATTCACCAAACAATAGCTTGCTATCTCACAATGCAATGCTCTAGTTCTCCTGTATACAGTAACATGGGCTGCAACTCTTATCCTGACATTGGTTCTGCTTAAGACACATGACGTTCAAAACTCTTTCATCAGTGCAGGAAAGTGCACAAAGGTTATTTCACAAAATTAGTCTTCTATAACTTGTCTCCTTGGTTGCTGACTTCTACAAAAATATAACCTGTTCTCAGCTTATACTCTCAACAGCACAGTGATTGGCTAAAAAAAGCCTTTATAGATGGATTCCAACCTGTATACTCACTTTGGGCTCCTTCAGAACATAGAGACCACAGGCAGCATGAGAACCATTCTGCTGAGAACCATTCCTCTTTTTATGGAGCTACGTGTTTATTCCTTATATACTACATATATAGTAAAGAAGAAAAGTAAATGATCTTACCCAACCAGACCAGGGTACAGGGGCTCATTTTAATAAATCACAACTGAAACATGAAAATGTCAGCTTAATCAAGCATTTACATTTTATTAATCAAGCCTAATTTTTATGAATGCAAATAATCACTGAAGCTGGACAAATTTGTTCTAGATTGCATCAGAAACATAATTTTAATATTTAATGGCCTGATGAATTTAAATGGAGAATTATCTTTATGAAACAGAGTCTTCATAATCTGCCATTAAATGAGAAATGAAAAAATCAACATAAATCTTACATAAACGTTATTTAACTAAATGTTGGTACTATAAATATTACAAATACATTATGCACTAATTTAGCAATCACACAGTACACTACATAAAGAAAAAATTAGGTTGGTTATGCAGTATTTCTCTTCTACAATGAAAAGGAATGCATTATTAAAGTTGGCTATTCATGCCACTGTAGTTAAGGAGGCAGTCTAAGCTTCCATTATAATTCTCTGCCTTCAGGGTTTTATATTGTATCTCTGCCATAGAAACTCACTAACAGGGCATACAAGGTCTCAGCCCAAGAGCACTTTTTAAAAAACTTCTCCAAGCCTAGCTTACTTGCAGTTGTTTTTGCCTACAGAAAGGAAAGAAATCCCAGAAATGTTCATTTTAGAAAGATTTTTACCCTTTTTTCCTCAAAACAGAGTAATTTTTAAAGTGAAAATTTGCAACACTTTTCCCCCCTGAAGTCTTACACTATTGTATGGAAAATATATAGGCATTCTTTTGTACAGAATTTCTTAATGATTTTTTTTCATTTGTGCCCAGACTTATGTAACTACTGGATTGACATAATACTGTAGCAGTTCCAACATGTCTTGATCATTATTCTTTAAACTAAGAACAATTTAGTGTTGGAGTAAAAACACCCATTATATGAGGTTATTTTTAAGCATGTTAAGGATATTATTTTTAAGGATGTTAATTCAGACTAGATCTCAGTAATTTTCAAGTTGTTTTCCAAAATTAGTATGTTTCTCCAAATATATAATTACCTAAAAAGAGTTGTCATAATCACCTGGGCTAATGTTACAGTGACATATGTATAATAAGGATATACAATTCGAAATATGTGACAGGGCAAAAATGCTGCCCCAACTTTCAGTATCCTAACTTTTGACACCACTCACAAACTCAGTTATTTCAACAAATGTACATGTTGTGGTGTAAGTATATATGTAGATGAGTGGTGTTTTGTCCTCCTAGAACCCTAGTGCTAGCTGAAAAGTTAATGATTAAATTTAAGACAAACAATTACATTTTAATTCTGTTGACAAGAAATATAATAAACTACTTTATTGTCAATGTTTTATTTAAACTCCATGGTGACAAAATATTTTAAAATGTTGTTGTTTAAAAGTTCGTTGTGTAGTAAATTAACAATTTATATTTAGACAAATGTAGAATATTTTTTTCTGCTTCACTGGTTTAAAAAATGTCATAAAGCCAGACAGATCAGATTTTGTCTACAAGACAAATATACAGTACATTCTGAAGCCTTTAGATGGAGATATACTTCAGATAAAAACCTAGTATTCTGTTCACAATGCTTTGTGTAAATATCAGCTAGAATTCCTGAAAGCATTGAGATCCAAATATTTAAAGAAATGCATTGAAAAACTTCTTCTGATGCCATATTTTATATGAAAACTGTTTAGTCTTAACTGCGTTAGCAACTAAATATTGGGTGCATATCAAGCTGACATCAAGCAAAAAAGTTATATGTTCTTGTGTAATAAAGTATATTACAGAGAAACTTCTTATACTGCAAATAAAAATTCTTTTGTTGATATTACCGGACTGTATGTAATCAGTGGCATGCATCAAAAGGCATCTGATAGCCACATTAAAGACACATTTCCTATTAAGCATCAGACTAAATTACATCATGAGCACTTCCCAGAATGAGCCAAAGAAATGTATTCTGTAAGAAGAAATAATTGTATCTGTAAAAATCAGGAAGTCTTTTAGCAGTAAAGTACTAATGCTTTTCTTTTTAGTCTCCTCTTTTGTACTGCAATATATTCAGCCTTACTGGCAAGCTTATCACACTAATTATTATTACATCTTGTAGTTCAGTTATCTTGATGACTCCTGTAGATGAAATACTTCAAGGTCAAATCTTTAATGGTGTGAATCAAACTCAGGAGCTACCATAAGTTCAGTTGTATTTCAGATATACTACATTGTTAAATTAAAATCTGTTAGTGAGTTTTATTGTCTTTATAAATATGATGTAAAATAGATGGATATTTTAATTAAGCTAGGTCTTTTGAAAAATTTCTCCTCAACAACTCTGTGAGAAAAGCAGATGTCCTTTTGTAACTATGACCACATAAACACAGTAATAACAAGCTTATTGACTATGAAGGTTTTCAGTTTGACCTCAGCTACTTTCAAGATGCCTGAAATAGCCTGAACGATTTTGGGAATCCTCAATCCATACACATTCGATAATTTTATATTACATTTACACAGAAGTGTTGTAAATCCACTGACATACCAACATATGTTGTAGTTAGTTTACATGGAGACAAAATTATCTAAATGAACTCCAGACTGTGCTGAAGAATACAGCTAACCAGCAGTAGGGTGGAAATGTTCATTTGGGGCCCAATCCTGTTTTCTTTGATTTCAATGGGAGCAGGAGCAGGCTCCTGATTTGTGATAGGTTATATCAAAATATTAGTGTCTGCAGGCATTTGGACATTTTAACAAAATAAATTGGAATATTACATGTTTTTCATTTGAAACTATTGTTTTAAAGCCCAATCCATTGAGGTGCTGAGCAAATCAGAAGTGCTGAACACTTGAACTACCAGTTCAGGGCACCTACCTACTCCTTTTTAGGAATTGCTGAGCACTTCACAGGATTCTGCCTTTAAATTATATTAAGATTTCAGTCATTAAACACATCTGGATGACTATGGTTCTTCCTTTTGAATTCTCTTACATTGCGTATTAGAGTAAGAGTATTGTGGTACAACTCACTTGGAAATGTATCAAAAATACCCCTTTAACCACATAGTTGTTTCCATTGGAATAGCTATAGAAAAGTTGGTGGTAGCAGAATGTACTTAATTACTGTGCATTTGCTGTGATTATTTAGTAACTTTTCTTCTAGAAACTGCAGGAGTGTTCTAAAGTAAGAAACAATTTTGTTAACATTATACATGGTTAATATACTTCCTTTGTGTGAAAATTTTTAATTTCAGTAGATATTTTTAAGGATCTTTGGAATTGAGTTATTCTTCACTCTTATTCTGACCTAAGATGGTTGTAAATAACTAGACTGTACTACTATTTTATTGATGTTGCTATTAGATGTTACATTGAACAGTCCCACTACTCCCAAATCCCATCTTTTAATGAATTATTAATAAATAGTTTGAGTTTTTAAAACTCTAGAAAAGAAGTAACTAAAAGAAGTAATTAATTGCCCACTAAATTCTAAGAGTACATGCTAGTCCAATTTTCTTCTCTTGAAAAGCATGAAGAGGGTAGTGAAGCTTCTTCTATATATTTCTGAATGTAACTAAGATAACTTACTGTATAAAGTGGCTTCTGTTACAAGTGCTCCAGCAACAGTGTGTGAATTATGCAGCATTTGCAGACAGAATTCTGTTACATTGTAGAAAGTGGGAATGGGGCAAGAGTGATCTCCTATCATTATATAAAAATTATTTTGCATGTTTTTTCTGTAAAATATTTACTGTTCAAAACTATTTAGTACAGGAAGGGCTTTGTTTTGCGACATTTTAATATCATCTGCTTACTGTTTGGCCATAAAGTAGCTGATATTCCATATTTGAGGCCATCTACGTGTGTTTTTTAAAATGTCATCTGTATTAGTCTTATATTCAAGGAACAGTACCAAGAATCAGGTTCTTTCAAGACCTTCTACCAGTGTGTGGCATATAAGGCTGTGACAAGTGACATTACAGAAGGTCATGTCACTTTTAACTGCTTGCATTAGATCTTTCTGATTTCCCCAGTGCCCTTCCTTTGTTTGATTAATACTACCTTGATTTCAAGCAAGGTATCGGAAAGCATAATTTAGAGTGAGTATTCTAGGGCTGATCTAAGATTTTTTTCTTAAAACTTTTTATAAAATAACTGATATTTTGTTAACTGATATGTTTTCCCTTTAATATCATTTTTTCCCTTTAATATTTTTTCTCATTGAAAAAGCATGATATTGTTATAGATGCCTGGATTAATGTACTGTGTTGCTGAAGACCAAAGTAGTACATATAAGGTTTATTTGAAAAGCAGCCAGCTAGAGTAAAAAAAAAATTATTTTTCTTACTCTTGGTTTGATCCTAGGTATGGCATTAAACTCAAAAGCTGGAATCTGTTGAATTTGCATTTGCTTTAATGATCTTATAAATCCTTGCTTTACATGTCTGTGTAAATAGGTTGTTCTTAAGTGTATTTTTTAAAAAAGACTTCAGCTTGCAGATTCTTTCTATATCATGGTTATAAGGATTCTGTTTTCATTGTTTCAGTTTTGGGTAGCAACCAGTCTTAAGAAACTTGAGTATCTGAATTCCTTCTGGTACACTGTATCATTGTAGTGATGTGCTTTCACTCTGCATCTTTTTTTCTAACTCTTCTTTCAAAGTTTCATGATGAGTGAAAACATGGGTCAATGCTTCATATGCCATAAAGAATAATTTATGCTGCCCAGAGATGGAAGTACTTTTATTACGTTTTATTTTGATACAATAACTGAGTTAAATCATTTTTCATTTCCAGACAATTTGACACTCCTAAAGCTTAGTTTAATTGATGATGTGACTAACACGGAATGAGAAAATAGGATGGAATAACATGGGGGGAGGAGGGAATCATCTTCTGGCTAAACAGGAGTTGGGAAGTGAAGATCTCGGTTCGATTTTTGGCTGTCACAGACTTTTTGTATGACTTTGGGCAAGTCAAACTTCTCAGTTATAATAATAATAATAATACTCTATAGGTCATAGCAGTATTGTGAGGCTTAGTTTATTAATGTCTGTAATGCTCTTTAAGATCCTTGGATGAAAATCACAGTACAGGTGTGAAATATTATTATCCTTATTATTTAGAATAAGAGTGTTTGTGATCTAAACAGAGTGTCATTATTTGCAATGAGCCAGCTAAGGTGGTGTCAGCATTTCCATTGTAAACCCTGATTTGTAGAAGTTTACAGTCCATGCAATCTTGGGCCCTGGTTTAATTAAACTGAATATATATATCATATTTTTAGTTACGCTGGTGGAACTTTGCATGTAGCCGTCCCTAAGGAAAAAAGTAGGTGTAACTGGAGTGGCTTAGCTCCATTTTTCAGAACTGAGCCCTTGGGGTGAAATTTATCAAGGTGTAGAGGTCCCAGGCAAGACCTCCACACCAAGCCCCATGGTGGGGATGTAGGAGGATAGAGGGATGCAACTGAAATGGTCACACATCATTCCTCAGGGACTGTTCTTCACACCTGCCTGTTCGGGGCCACTGTGGTCAGTGCCCTCATTGTGAGCCACAGGAGCTAAACTTATGAGACCAAAGACTGAAAAAGGAAAAAGGAAATTCTCACCTCCAGCTCAACCTCCTCTGTGCTGTGTCAAAGAGCCACAGTGTGGTGTAAAGGGGCCCTAAAATCCCCATAACTGCCCAAAGGAGGATTCTCCTAGTGCAGGTAGTGAAGAAAGACTGCCTCTTGCACACCCTCTCTTAAGCCCTGATGTAGGGGATGTTCCAGGAGCAGGGCCACAGTATGCAAAACTGTAGCCCATAGAGCAACTCTACGGAGGCTGCTGTAACTTAGATAACGCTGAAAAATTTGTCTGTTACAGTGGGGGTCTGTCCAACCCCAGTACAGAAGCATGAAGGAACAAAGGTGTCTGAAAGCCATGTTGCGTGCACCCCCCCCCCTTCCTCCCACCCCCATTCCTTACTGGGTTGCAAGTTCTGTGCTGAAACTTCTGAGAGGTTTTGGGGGAATGGCCCATCAAATGAAATAGAGGCCATGGAGGGACTGTTTTACAGCACTGAGTACTGACCACTCCCAACACCTGTACAGTTCCTGCACTAAGACTGTGTTACAGCTCTGTTTGGGCTTTGTTCAGGGTGGGATAAACCTCATCCTTAATGGCCATTCTCACATTTATCTCCAAAGGAACCTTTCTGGTCTTACAAGTAGTAAGGGGTAACAAGGGTTCTATAAATGCTTTTAAACACATTTAAGCAATTAACTTAGATAATAAGCATTTGTTTCAGAGGATGGATTTGATTTTTTTTTTTGAGGGAATTAATCACAAAAATCCCTCCATAGATTAAATAATGTTTAAAGTTACAGTAAGAACCAGTAAATAGCTACAATTCAGAGTTGAGGCTGACACTTTGTCCTTAGCGGCTTTTTTGTTTTTGTTTTTCTTCCCCCCAGGGTAAGGTGTTTGGTGGTTTTTCCCCAGCAATGCAAATTAATTTTCTTACTTTTGTCATCTTGTATTGCAACTTTACATTTTAAATGAAATTTTCATACATATAATATAGGGCTTCTGCAATCCCTCTGTGCCCAAACTTTCATTTCTGGCCTGATACTCTAGCTACCTGGATTCTGTTCCCAGCTCTGCCAAGGACTTGTAGTTAGGGTGACCAGATGTCCCGATTTTATAGGGACAGTCCTGATTTTTGGGTCTTTTTCTTATATAGGCTCTTATTACCTCCCACCCCCATCCCGACTTTTCACACTTGGTGTTTCGACACCCTACTTGTAGTATGACCTAGGGTAAGTTGTTTGACCTCTTTATGCCTCAATTTCCCTATCAGGATAATGATATTACCTTCCTTTGTTAAGTGATTTGAGATCTATGGCTAGAAAGCACTGCATGAGTTTACATATTGTTTTAGTAATATCTCACAAACTACTAGGGTTAGTTTAATAC
Organism: Trachemys scripta elegans; assembly: GCF_013100865.1. Lineage (NCBI taxonomy): Eukaryota > Metazoa > Chordata > Testudines > Emydidae > Trachemys > Trachemys scripta. The sequence continues at coordinate 56,603,670 of NC_048303.1, read as the reverse complement.
TTTATATAATCTGAAAACTTGGATTCCCTGCTGCTTCTAGTGGCTGGCATAAAACACCGTTTCTAGGTCCAGAGCTTCACAAGATAGTGGTCACTCAGATCAGGCCAGAATGATATGCGTCCATGGTCCATTTTTTTGTGATCTACAGTATCTAAAAGTAAATACTACATACCACAGCGAGACTGTGGATCTCGGCCGTCCAGTGTCATACCATATTCATTTCTACCCTGGTGGTTCATAAGATATCAGTCACTGGATCAATCGCTTATCCCTTGGATTAGCAGTGTTTGTTTTGGTACTGGTCAAGGACTTAATATAGCATGTCTCAGAACTCAAACTAATGTACTTTTAGGTCTCTGGATAGGACATCTTGCAGATACATTAGTATTTATATTGTAGACAACTGGAAAAGAAAGAACTTCTTAGGTTGTCTAACACATCCCCCTGCACTAATTCAGGATCACTATTCACACTAAGCCATAAATAGTTTATCCAGTCAATTATTGCTGGCTCTTTGGACTAAGATTCAAAAAGAAATAGTCTAAACATATTATTTTAAATGGCACATGTGACAAATTTAGAGCGTTCTTGTGCTTTAAGGCATTGAGTGGGGGTGGGGTGGCTATGTCTGGTTGCAGTTGGAATCTCCAATAGGCACTATGCCTCTTTTAGGCATGCTCGCTATCAGAGATCCTTGATATAAAGGGGAAGCTCACTCACTGCTACACCCCCTGAGAAGGTGCAGAGTGAGTTCCCTTTCATGGCCAGCCTACTCACTGCAAGAGGTGTTTGCAGATGTGTGAGATTGCAGTTTTGTCTTGCCGCTGCATGGGGAACTGAAAGGGTAGAAGGCTTCTTGTGCCTTCTTTTCACAGTCTGTACCCACGCAGGATATGGTCACCATCTGGTCTTTACATTATTAAATTCTTAGGGCAGGAACTTATTTATTTGTCTCTACATTATTATTTTAGTGGTAATTTATTGACTGAAAATATAGTATCCTCTTGTAAATTTCATTTTCTTGGACAACAGTTTACATCACTTCCTGCTTTTAATATGCTTTATATACTTAACATGCAAATTAAGGGCTAGCTTTTAGTCTGTGTTAGAGGCTGCTTTGTACCTCTGCAGCACTGCAGGTCAAAATTGGAATCTTGCTTCAATATACTGTAGCAACTGAAACTCTGGTGAGCGAACATATGTAGTTTTCTTTAGGGCTGATGGGAATATCTGTGTCCTCCTGCAGAGCAAAGAATATGTTCCTTAAGTTTCTAATGTGACATCCTCTTTTATCATTATACTTTATAATATAGAATTATGGTTTAACTTCTTCCTCTGTAATGATGTATGCTATGATTTTAGTTTATAACTCAATGTAAAATAGACCAGAATTTTCACCTTTTGTATCTACAGCTCTGTCTTGACTTTTGTGTATGTACAGATATAGAGATTATCTTTTGGTATAAAGAGGTACAACTCTACTTCCATTTACACCAGCAGAGAATTTGGCCCATAGTTTGGATGTTTGATCATGGGGTTATTAGGCAGGAATTTCTGAGGTCTAAGTCTGGTTCTGCCATTAACTCTCCAAGTGCCTAGGGAAAATCACACTCTCTCTCTCGGTGTGTAAAATGAGTATAATATTTATTTATCTCACAACCATACAATGAAGATTAATTATTAATGTGAGGTACAGTGCCTTGAACACACAAAACCTTAATTGGTAGGAATCCTTTCTTTCGCTCACATATCAATCTACCTGTCCACCATCTATTTAAATGGACAGATACGGGCACACATGTAGTACAGTTACACATAACGAGAGAGAGATGCATGTGCAGTATATTAGATATACTAATAGTTCAAAATCACTATTAGGAAATGCTATGCTGATGATAATACAGCATGCACCCTGGGTCACTGCGGTGGGCCATTGCCATAAAGAAGCAAGTTAGCATGAATTTATTCTTGGGATTGAACGCTTCTTAACCCTCCTGATGAGCAATGTAAATTAAGTTCAAAAGGTTGTATGTTTCTCAGGTTAGCTGTAAATCCAAAGTAAGCACTTGAACTGTATTTCATAGCCACCACTAGAGCTGGTAAAAAGGATTCCTTAGTTAAAAATATCCTAGAGTGAATTTTGAATTACCTTTTAAATACTTAAATTGTCAAGATAGCATTTTATACAGGTAGAGGTTTTCAGTGTCTTATTCCCTAATGTAGGTCAATTAAAGTTATAACACTTCTTAAATTTGAATCTCTAGATCAAATGATTTTCTAGTCGTACATTTTCCTTCTGTGCATTTATTTCAAATGTTAATAAAGTTTTCATCTACAAAAGGTTTACTATTGACAGAACAAAACTCTTCCTTTTTAAATTATGACAACTACTACTGTTTCTGTCTGTAGGTAGTGGAGGACATGCTAGAGGACGAGGAAGAAGAGGATGACAGAGATGACAAGGTAATTATCTTTCCTAGCACTTGGGTACCTGGGGATGGGAGAATTTAGACATGACACTGTTTTTACAGACAGTTAAAAAAGGAGTTGAAGTGTTTTAGTCCAGAAAATTGGACAGAGCTGTTTATCATCCTAACAATGCTACTGTACGTTGTAGGAAGGGATAGAGGACTATAAATCCTCTTCTTTTTTTGTCCAGAGCTGGGTCAAATATTTTTCTGCCAGGAACAAAAATAATTCAGCTTGTCTGGAACTTGATAGCTCTTGTGAAGATAACTGCAGTGACAACTGTTTCTGAAGGACAAACATTTGTCCTGTCTTGGGTCTTATAAATAGGGCTGTACTTTAGGGGGGGAAATGGTGTAAAGATAGTAACTCCACACTGGTTGAAAATGGGATATTGCCATCTGTAATTTTCAGTGAATTACTTGGTAGAAGAATGGCTAGTATGTTCTGCACTCTGTATGATATTTAAATAATCACAATTCTCATAGACGTCTACTTGATTTGGAGCTGGCATTGTGGCCCAGCAAGCTAGGAGACTGTTGCGGATCTTTCAGCTTTTGAGAATACGTGGTTCAATTCCTGGGCTGCTGGTTGAGTTGAGGATTGCAACCACAGTAAATAACAGCTCGTTTCCACATCTTATTGAGCCAAGCTATGGGACTGCTTGGATTGGTTGTCCCCTGGGGAGAGGGAAAAACCAGAGGGAGGAAATTAGAATGACCTCGCACCACTGAAGCAATGGAGTGATGGAGAGACAAGTGCAGTGAAAACAGCCTTGTTGTTGTCTGTGGGATTTGCATACCAAAAAATGAGACATGAAAGAGAAAAAATACAGATTATTTTAAAACAGCTTTGAATTAAATACGGACAATTTTGACCTTCACAAATGTTCTCCCTAGTTCTGTTATAATAGAGCAATGAATTCTTTTTTTTAAGAGAGGAGAAAAACAGTGTATCTTAATTTATGCCCTTGACCTTTGTTTCTAGTAGAGATGTACAGTTATATACCACTGTAAGAATTCGTATGCTGGCAGCAAGTATTTGAAATGTCAGAAAATTCACTGTGATTAGTTAATCCCCTGAATGATTATTTTTCTGTTAGCTAACACAAGATTTGAGAGCGGATAAAAAAAAAAAGAGTATTTCCCTCATTCTATTGCTAGTTCAAACATTTTAGAATTGACAGAAAGATGATATGTGAAATTCTTCTGTACATCGTTTAAATCGTTAGCTACATCATTTTGGAATAATCAAGCATTGTAATAACATTCTCCTTTTTACAAAACACATATGTGCTAGTTTTTAGCACTAAATGATATGAGCATACACTTCTGGCAATAAAACATGATTTATTGCAAAGGTCAATCATGTAGGTGTAGAGAGCTTGTATTTTAACTCAACATGCAAGCTCTGAATCATCATTTCTCTTCTGATAAACACTGATCTGCCATCCATTTATGGCCATTTTCCTCTGCTTGTTGCTGCTTTATTATTAAAGCAACTATAAGAGCTTCATCCCAGTAGTACAGTATACATATTCCTGGAAATGTTAGTAACTCTGATCGGTTTGCAAAGTACAGTAATTTAATAATTGTAGTTCGTCAGTCTATTTACCATTTAGTTGGGGGAGGGGGAGGTTGAGTTATTAAACAAACGATAACCCTTTTTAAAAAAGCCCTTTACAGGCTAACTAAAGTAGATGCCAAACAGAACATACCAGGTTAGAAATAACATCAAATCTCTGGAGCTGTATCAATTGTAATCTAGTGTTTAGCTGTCTGAAACTGACACCAGGGTTCTAACACACTTACAGATATAGTTACCAGCATTGACTGAAGGTGAGTGCTTAAATTACTGTGTGAATTCAGTGGTAGTCTTTATTTAATGCCTAAGAGCAGTGCGTTTCTTATATGAAAGGTATGTAGGTTGATTTCTATAAATTCAAAGTCTTTAATTTCATTAGTTTCATTAATATGTAAGTTTTATTTGAGCTCTTGTAATTCAGTATGCTATCATGAAAAGAAAATGACACACATTTTTTATTTAAAAAAAATGCTTGTACTGTACAGTGTACACAGTTATTCTTAGAATGGACATTTTATTTCAGACACTAAACTATAAATCAGATAACAAAAAGCTTTTTTTTGCCAGTTTCCTCCTTTAAGTTGTATCATGTACTGTTTACTGATGATGAAGATTTTTAATATTGGTGTGTCTGAATTGAAGGAGCACAGTGTTATACTCCTTTTTAAAATTCATAGATTCCTAATCTTAAAGTTTTGTGCATAATGAAATTTGGTGAGAAAACAAATGCACATTTTGCAGTACTGGCAGGTACTGACCTCCAGCTGTCATTACTTCTGTTTTCTCATACGGTATAATAGTAAAGTCAGGTCAATGGGTCCTCTTATAGGATAAAAGTAAAAAGATTAATAAATGTGCCAAAGCCTCACTTTAATTGAACCTGAAGCATATGTTGCAAGTATGTAAAATATGTCCCAGATGTTTAACCATGGCCAGTGTCTTTGCTTTCCCTGATTACCACAAGGCAGCTATTAGTCCTGTAACCTTTGGACTTGGGGGTAAATGGGGTATTACATGGCACAATAATAAAGCACCTGTTTTCCATTCAATAAAGACCCCTGGCAGGCTTTGCCTAAGCCTATCCATATGTTTTCATTTAGCAGATTGTTGTGCGATTATGAAAAGTGCCTTTCTTTAGAGCCAGCATAGATATTAGTCACTTACTCACAATGAAAGGGCAACTCATTGGCTACTTGATGAGGTCCGTGTGGGCACACACTAAAATAGGTTATTGGATGTGTGGTGGAGGGCTGTTTTTGACATCCCTATATAAATTGCAGAATCACAGAAGTGATAAATTGAGACTGATAACTATCCAAATGTTTATAATTAGCTAAAATAATAGTTTGTAAAATCTTTTTATTAATAATGACCTTTAGTACCTGTGTGGAGTTTAATTAAGGTTGGCAAGGTACAGTTGTAATTAGGTTGTTGCTTGTTTCCTCAAACCTTATTTTGGTTTTGTTCCAGATTTACCATTTTACATTTTTATTTCACCTTGCAGTACAAATAATGGGACAGGCAAGATTAAAGATTTAAGGTCGTGTGATGCCTAACACTCTTTTAACTAGAGGACATTAACATTTGTTTTCAATTGAAATATGATTAATACTTAAAAATGGCAAATATACTTAATGTTATATCAGTTACAATCTACTGTTCAACAGTGGGTCACCACTTTCTTAATAGTATTACTTACTAATGTGCTTTTAAGAATGAAATGCTGTTGCAGTTTACTGTTTGGTTCAGACATTTGTCATAAATTTAATACTCATGTTTCAAAAAGATAACACTGCATTCTGCATTCCATATATTCTGTACTTTTCAATAAACCTGTGCCAACCACAAATTTAAAGTTTGATCGTATTTTTTTACCCTGTTCCAAACTCTGACTCTGTGGTTAATACAGTATCTTTGCAAACAAAAGTTAGTTAAATTACTTGAAGTCAAGTTATCAACAAACCATAAAATGGCTTTTTACAGTGTTATGTAATAATAATATAGTGGTTTATGTGCATAACTTAGTCATCTAAGTAATGAAGTTAAGATTTCTTTCTGTGGCTTAAGAAGTTTTTAGGCATGCTTTCCATATAGCTTCTTATGCTTTTAACAAGGTCCAGGCAGTCACAGAGACTGATGGGTGAGGTGATGAGCATCTAGCTCAGCATTTTGCGGGAGGCATGCAGCACTGTGCAGAATCACACCCCCAAATAGTAGTAATAGTTCAGATTTGTAAGAGAAAAAAATATGTGAACTCTGGATTTTAACTGTATTAGTTAAAAAGCTGTATTAAAATATTCAGGTCATTTGCACCTTCAGCTTCTTTCTCTAACCATTTGTACTTTGTTTGGAAAAATCTCTGTAGTTCTAAGTCAATGGTATCATGTATGGAGATAACTTGATACTATTATAATGAAGCATAGTTGGTTTAAAATATATTTTTAAGCTTTTAATCATAGCTGCCTGGACATACCAACTTTGTTTTCAAGCCCAAACATGTTTGTAACCTGCCTCAGAAGCATGGGGGGTGGGGAAGGGAGATAACTATGATATGATATAAAAAAAAAAAGATTCTCATCTGTCAAAATGGCAGTTATTTTCTATCAAAAATAAATGCTTTGTAGGAAAACAGGTAAAAAAAATAGGGGAGGAGATGGAAAGGGGATTTTTTAAAAATTGAATGGAAAAATCTTCAGACACACTTATGGTTGGATTCTGATCTTAGATTCTGTACATGTATCCACCTAAACAAGTAACAATATATGTGTTTGAGCATATTGAGTGTTTGAGCCTCTAACCAAAATTGTAGCTGATATTGCTGTCCTCTGAAAAGTTAGTTAGGACACATACACTTATTTAATATATGTGATTGAATAATCTGAAATAAATATGTGGCTAGAATAAAAGTGAAACTTTTTATCACTGTATGCCAATTATTCATTTAGGGTGATATTCAAAAAATCACCATAAATTGGGCAAGTAAATGGGCTTTATATAGTTTTCCTACATAGGGGAAGGTATGATGAAAGCCACTACCTCTAACAAAGGGTCCAGATATGGCAAAGCCAGGGTCCCTTTGCCTCTGCTGCTTCAGCCTATAGGCTGGAATAGCAACTGATGTCCTTCCCTGGCCCCTGTGCAGGGGTTTTGTGGCCACTGCATCCACACTGAACCACAATCCTGGAGTTGCCTCCCTGGCACCCCACTCCATGTGTCCTTTCTCTCTCCAGTCCCCAGAACTACCACAAGGCATGTGGAGCTTTGCATGAGCACCTCCCAAAAAACCAAATTTCACCCATGCTTCTGTCTGGTATTGGTGCCCCCTCTGGTATTAGTGTATCCTGGACATATTTCATAAACACAATATATTCTTTGTGGGAACAACAACTGAGAAAAGCCACCTCAGATGGTTAGTTACTAGGGAGCCAGATTCTGATCTCAGTTATACCGGTATAATTCTGGAGTAACTCCATTGAAGTAATTGGGGGTGACTCTGGAGTTACATCAGGTGGCCCGCTGACTACATACGGATAACTCAGATCCAGATGGAAAGTTCAACCCTCAGGGATATCATGTGCATGTGTGATAGTCTCTGGGGGACTTTGGGTCCATAAACTATTGAATGGATTACACTCATTCATATATGTAGTTTTTTCACCTGTGACTAATATAATATGGGTAATATTCTTCATTTATTAAGTAATCTAAGTATAATTCAATAAGCTATTACATCAAATGAAGACCATCTCTAAATTATGCTGTTACAAAACGTGAAATAATTTTACCCCTGCAAATTTTTTAATTTTTAATATTATTTCCTATGATAACTAAGCAGATTGAAATTTCTTTTTGTCTAGGGAAGGATTTATTTTTGTACTAACAACTCATGGAAAGGGGTATAAGCGATGTGCCTCTAGTACCCCTTTTGTGACTCAAAAGAAGGGAAATATTTATTTGCCTCATCCTTGGGACCTTAATGTGAATGTAGGTCTAATAATTGTTTGACTCCTAAATTACAAAGAGGGCATTCATTCATTGTGGCATTTTAGAAACCAATGGGAAGAGCCATTTCTGACTCTCAGAGAAACTTTGAGACTGTGTTTAGGTTGAAGCACAGGAATGAGAGTCTGGAGATCTGGGTTCTATTCCAGCCCCTGCCGCATACCTCCTGGGTAGCTTCAGGTAAGTCACATAAACACCAAAGTTTGAACATTTTGACATAAAGTTAGACATCTAAATCTCTACTTAAGCTCTTTTATGGTTCCCCGCCTTAGCCTTTCCCAGAGCTTATTTGGCACAGTGGTGGATTCAGCCTGATATATCCAACTTGGATGGAAAAAGTGATTTTCAAATACAGGCCCAGAGCATACAACAACCTTTTATCTAATTCTATGACAAATCAGAGACATTGTAAAACTGAGGCACAACTTTGGAGGACTATGATGGGGTGGGGAGTGTACCAGGTCTTTGGGGGCCCCCAAAGACAGTTGTTACTAGCTGTTTTACATGCAAAGAAGTAGTTGGAGAGATCAGCTAAACAAGATACAATCCTGACAAAATAAAACAAAAGAACATAAGTGAAAAATCACCTAGAGACTAATGTGGTTTGAAAAGACAAATTTAGCATTGTATAGTTGTCTCCATGAGGACAGAACTCCCCGCAATAGAGAGCAGCCTCAGGAGCTGCTGAGCTTCCACGGATTAGCAAGCAGAGAGCCAAATTTGTCATGAATGGAGTTCCTAAATAAATTGTACATGTAATCAGCTCTAGACTACTTCCTTTTCATTGTATGGATATATATGTAACTGTAAGAATTCTATAATCCACTACAGAGTGCAGTGCCTAGGAAACTGCATGAGACTGCATTTATAGTTTTCTTCATAAAGGAGGAGGGGTGGTTTGCTCCAGCCACCCCAGCAGAAGTTACAGCTTCTAAACCTGACACATCACCTGTGATGTCTGGAGACCTTGTGCCTTCTTTAGAAGCCATGTTTCCAGGCTTTCAGGTTTCAACAGCCTCTGCCCCACATAACCAGTTTCACCCCCAGGTCTATTTGTTCCACATAAGGGAGGGGAGAAGCATGTTAAAGCGCAGAGTTGGAGGGGGTACAGTGCTGCCAAGAGGAGCCAAATCCTAGGTCCATCCCTCTCCTACTCCATGGAGCCCAGTCTCCAGTGGCAAAGGAGGTGATATGGCTCTTAATTGCTAATTTTTTATGGATTTTCTGTTTGTCATTTTGGTGCCATTTAACATCTGATACACACAAAACATTTTTAACATCCTAGTTCCCCAGTATTCACAGTCCAAACCAATGAAATCAGTGGTGTATTATCACCTAGGCTGGCAAATTTGCAGGGGTGGCAAATTTATAATAGCGGCATTTTTGTAATCACGGCATCAGTGACGCTGCGATTCTACCAATCATAGCACATATTGAAACCCCCAATGATGGCGTGACGCCATTTAGTAAACATACTCGCGAGAATCCTAAACATTAATAATATGACCAGAAGGAAGAAATTAAGCAGTTCTCAGTTTTGGATCCAAGTGCGGTCCTGCGCTATAAGCAAAATTGCGCTATACAGACGCACATTCAAGCGAGGGTCCGCAGTACTTGTAATTTTATTTATAATAAAACTTGTAAATGTTCAATTATTTTAATGATATTAGATTCATTTTAGTTCAAACGGATTTGTAAAAGAACTAAAACAAGTTCATATGGGGCCAGGGGCGGCAATTATTTCAAAGTCTAAGGGCGGCAAAATCATTAATCCACAACTGAATGAAACTGAAGGCTAAATTCTTTAAAGAATAATGGTTCCATAGTTGTGCACAATAGATATCCATTCCCCTGATCTACCTATATATACACGTACATTTATATAACTTTAAAATTAGAATTCATCATGTTACAGTATATGGAAAAACATATAAATGCTCACTAATTTCCTTACAGCACTCTTTTTTAAAATATTAGGTGCAATCCAGGCATTGGGGTGGTATCTGTTATCTGAATGATCAGTAAATGCATGTTTGAGCATTTTGGGAACAGACAAGGTAATATGATAGGCTAACATACAGCTGCGGCAGTCTGATAATGTAATGTTTTTATTGATTGTTTAACTGAGTAACTACCATGGGTATTAGGTTTGCTTGTCACAGCGTTTAGTGCCTGGGGTAGTCGAACAAGTTACTTTTCCATTGAGTTGACCTCAAAGTCCCCCAGTCTTTGAATCAGACGCCTCAGATTTCATACATTGGCAATTTCTTTCCTTTTCGAATGGGCTATATTAGAGAAAATGTGTCACCTTTTGCACCATGTAATACCAAATCAGATCAGAATTCATGCACAATTGTGTCAGTGGAAATCTAATATTACAGACCTGCTTATCTCTAGATAGCACACGGAAAAATAAACTTACACAACTGACAGATTTACTTGACTTACAGATAAGTTATTTGTAAGTAATCAAGCTAAAGAATGTAACTGGATTATTTTCATACTTTTCAAAAACAACATCAGTAAAATGGCTGTTAAAGAAACAAAGCTTAAATATTTATTTTCCCCCTTTTCTTTTTTAGTTTGTTCAAGTCGTTAGGTAATAAAGTCTGGGATGAGGGGAGGAATATTTTACATTAGTGAACTATTGTTGTTCAAAAGACTAATGTGTTTGAAAAAAACAAAATTTATATAATCCGTTTATATAAAAGTAATTCTAACAGATATGTAATGGCCTCTAAGTAACATGAAGTTATGAGAAAAAGTCTATGTGGAAGCTGATGTTACTATATCTAAAAATGATTCACTTTTATTTTTCTCTAATAATCTGAAAAAGTCAAAACTGCATCAGTAATATTGAAGCCGCCTTGCAGCCAATTAAAATAATTTAACATGAGCTATTCAGCAAATATGCTTTTTAAGTATTTTAGACGTAGGATTTCTTATGAATGTTGTAATCCTTTTAACTTTACTATATGTGACTACCACATGTATTCTGTTACGCCTTTAGTGCACCATATTAGCTGTCACTCGAAATTAAGTGCAGGCATGTTCTTTGTTGACCTTGAAATATTTCTTGATTAAAACTTTAAATAATGGTAACCGTATGAGAAGAGAGATGGCAGTCCCAGGGGACACTTCCTTCTCTGGCTTGTGGCTGTATTATTTAATTTTTTGGGATAGTCTAACATATATAATGACATAAAAATGTCGTGGAGTTGATTCTGTGGAGTTCCTGCACTGTTGTGCTGTCCCTTCTCAGTAAACAAATCACATTTGTATACTTTAGATCAACATACAGCATATAGGAAATAGCTCAGTCAGCTATTTCCCCAAGTTTAACATACACCCATGCATTTTGATAGTGGCGTGGTTTGCATAGTAATAGCTGTATTGTGTGATCACTTATAGTAAAAACAAGGGTTTTCTTAAATCTAATAACTCAGCTATGAAAATTTGCCCTGAATTGAAATGTAGCGCATAGGATATTAGCCCAAGAATTAGGTTCCTTTAAATAAAATTTTGAAGATATTTGTTACACTGTTTTTAATTTATAGAAGAAGGAGGAGGGGAAGAAAAGAAATATATCTGTTTTAGAACAAAGTATGTTCTCCTATCTTGAAAACTGTTATGTTGTTCTGAATTTTGTAGGTTTAGTCCATAAATATGGAATTATTTCCTATAACTGTTCTGAAGTGAGGCTTTTTTCCCCAATGACATTTCATAAGGATTTTTAGAACGTAGACTCAGACCGTATGAATGGCAGCTGCATTGAGATGATAGACCCTGATAGACTTGCTGATCAATAATCTGTGAGCTAAGGAGAGGTACTGCAATGCCTCAGTAAAAACTATAATTTTCAAGCAGGTTTAAAGTGCTTTTTGAAAGGGCCTAATTAGGAATTTACTCAATAGACCATTATGGGCATGAATAGTCTCAGGCAAATACTACTAATAATAATTCTTAAATTTTTATATCTTCAGAATCAAAATGGATAAATTAATTATTTGTAAGTTCATTTTTCAGAAGACATCTTGCAGGATTCTGTGTCTTGCCTCCTTAACTGAGACCAGCAGAAACCCCAAGCTCTTTGGCTCCAAAAGACCAGGATGGCATGTTGGAGCAGTTGTCCTACCATCCTGTGAGCTTAAGGACAGCCCTTAGAACTGTCCAGTCAATTTCTTCTTGACCACAGTCATTAACTTAAACTACGGCCAGACCTCCTTCTATCTGGCCAGCTTCGGCTGTCTTGAGTGAATCTTGGCTGTAGCCAAGGATCTAGCCCTTAATCTCTAACATTAGTGATTTATGAAATTTTGGTTACTAAAATCATGCCATGATTAAAATTCAGGGGACAGTAAAAATGGTAATCAGATTAACCTGATTGTCCAGGACTTTCCTTAGACTTTGGAACAAAGTATGATGTATGTTCTGTGTAACCATATCAGATCATTGTAACTCTTCTTAAGCATGAAAAAGTAATTTTTGAATACTGGAGTTTTCTGCACTGAATTCTGATTTTTTTTCCCATCCAATACATGTTTACTAATTTGGAAGACTGAAATAAGCTTCATTTCTTGTTCTATCTCTCTCTCTCCCTCTGCCCCACCAGGCACAGAGGGCCAAATCCTGCAGTCCTCCTTCTAGCAAAACTCCTATTGAATTCAATAAGATTTTTGCTCCCATAAAGAATGCAGGATGTGATGCTTACTCTTCAGATACTTTGACTAGAATAGTAGATAATGCTTCCTTTGAATTTTGATGAATATCAGTGAAATTTTAATACTGTCCTCTTAAATCTGTATGAAACATTAGTCATACAGAAACAGGTGGTGCGTGTGTGTGTATGTATATATGTGTATACGTGTATGTGTATATGTGTGTATATATATATGTGTGTGTGTGTATATGTGTATGTATGTGTGTATGTATTATGAAGGTTCCCCCCTTTGGATTTTTTTCCTTTGTTCTCATTTTAACATTAAATATTACTATATAACATACAGTACTAATATGTTTTGTTCTCATAATTCCATTCAAAAGCCTGTACATGAATACAAGAAGAATAGGGCCAAGTTGTGCCAAGCCAGTATGTGGATGCACAAGATTCAGAGCAAAAGAGGCCATTCCCCTCTCATTCTTCACCCTTTCTACCCCATATAGTGGGTAGGCATAATGCCAGTCTCTAATAAATAAAAAGACAAAGAGTGGTGTCATATGCCAAAATTATTAATAGCTCTTGGAAATGACAATTTGAAAAGTAGTATAGTGAAGAAATTATTTAGGAAAGTAAGAAAACAAAGGAGAAAATGACTCTAGTTATTTACTATGGTTCACCTGGAGAGGTATAGAGGGAGAATGAACAATTCCCAGACCAGCTCTCAAAATTCTTTAATCTGAAAGATGGTGTACTTATAGGGAATTTCAACTGTCCAGATATCAGTTGGACAACAACTACAGCAGAAAATGTAAACGGAAGATTATTAAAATATGCAGAAGATAATGAACCAGGTTGTGGAGACTTCTATCAGAAAATAAGCCATCCCAGATCTACTTATTGTTAGAACTGATTCAGAATGAGAGAAAAATGAAAAAAACAGGAATTAGCTATCTGAGTCCAGCAAATTAAGAAATTTACAAAATATGGCAGATGAAGGATATTAGATTTCTGGAAATCAAAGTGAGGTACAGCAGTCTACAATTCCTCTGGAAAACAAAGAATGTGAGAAATAAATGTCAGTCAGTGTAACTTCATAAGAGAGAGCACAAATAACTGAGGTTAAAACAAACCTGAAATGGAAAAGGATTTGACGAAATAAGATTACTCAGTCAGTTAAGGCTTTTCGGGCAAAGATAAGGGCAGCAAAGAAGTAGAATGCATTTGTTAGCCAAAGGGATTAAGGGGAATAAGAAGGGCTCTAACAAGTATAACAGTGAAAAGGGAAGTGCTAAGGAGAAATTAGGTCCAGTAATACATGAGGAGAGGCATAAAATTAATTATTTTAAAATAGCTGGGTCTGAGCACCTGTGACATTACACCTCATATTCTTTATAGAAATATGCTTATGATATAGATATAGCATAACTGAGATATATTTTATGCAAGGTGGGTCTTGTAAGGTATCATCGAAAGGTTATGATTTACTGACTGTGATTTGTATGCATGTATCATTTCTGTATCTAAAGTTAGGAATATTGACTATGTAACAATTATAACTGGGTGTGTATTTTGGGAGACACCCACCAGACAACAGGCCATCAGCTTTGATGGGCCATTAGGAAGAAACAACAAGACCGTGAAGATACTAATCTCTCTCCTTCCTGAGAGGCGTCCCCTAGCTGTAATACTACTAGGTCAGGTGATCCTGTCCATCTTGGATTTCTAGTAATTTTCCACTAAAAGCGGGGGGGGAGGGTCAAGACTGGAAAACAAAAGATTCCTACCTTATGTAAATCTTATTTAAGGCTGGGGAGTAAGGCAAGCAGGACTCTTTTCCTTTGCCTTCCTGCCCAAGAAGAAAGACTGCTGAAAGAACCTGAAGAGACAAAGGAAGTGAGCGATGGGAAAGGCAAGGACTGAGTCCAGACTAAGGATACGTCTACACTACCTGCCGGATCGGCAGGTAGTGATCGATCTATCGGGGATCGATTTATCTAGTGTAGATGTGATAAATCAATCCCTGATTGCTCTGCCGTCGACTCCTGTACTCCACCACCATGAGAAGTGGAAGCAGAGTCGACGGGGAAGTGGTGGCAGTCGACCCCATGCCGTGAGGACACGAGGTAAGTCAACTAAGATATGTCGACTTCAGCTACGCTAGGTCGATCCTCCCTCCCCCCTCACCCCCAGTGTAGACCAGGCATAAGACAGGAGTCTAGTCTGTAAAGAGAAATAACTGGAACTCTAAGCTACAGAAACTCTGCAATTTGCCTAAAACAACATTTAGGGTGAGAAATTACTTCTTGAAACCTAGAGCCCCAACCAGGGGTATTCTATCTGCTACCCAAGATCCATAAACCTGGAAATCCTGGACGCCCCATCATTTCAGGCATTGGCACCCTTACAGCAGGATTATCTGGATATTTGGACTCTCTCCTCAGACCCAACACTACCAGCACTCCTAGCTATCTTCGAGACACCACCGACTTCTTGAGGAAACTACATTGCATTGGTGATCTTTCTGAAAACACCATTCTGGCCACCATGGATGTAGAAGCTCTTTACGCCAATATTCCACACAAGGATGGACTACAAGCTGTCAGGAACAGTATCCCTGATGAGGCCATGGCACACCTGGTGGCTGAGCTTTGTGACTTTGTCCTCACCCAGAACCATTTCAGATTTGGGGACAACTTCAAGTCAGCGGCATTGCTATGGGTGCCCATAGAACAACGCTTCCTCAGCTCTCGTCCCCTAGTACCTCTCCTCTACTTGCGCTACATCGATGACATCTTCATCATACGGACCCACAGGAAGGAGGCCCTTGAAGAATTCCACGTGGATTTCAACAATTACCACCCACCATCACCCTCAGCCTGGACCAGTCCACACAAGAGATCCACTTCCTGGACACTACAGTGCAAATAAGTGATGGTCACATAAACACCACCCCATACCGGAAACCTACTGACAGCTATACTTACCTACATGCCTCCAGCTTCCATCCAGGACAGATCACATGATCCATTGTCTACAGCCAAGCCCTAAGATACAACCACATTTGCTCCAATCCCTCAGACAGAGACCCCCTACAAGATCTTAATCAAGCATCAAGTCTGCGCTTACAGACAGCCCCCAAATCTGAAGCAAATACTCACCAGCAATTACACACCACAACACAGAAACGCTAACCCAGGAACCAATCCCTGTAACAAACCCTATTGCCTGCTCTATCCCCATATCTACTCTAGCGACACCATCATAGGACCCAACCACATCAGCCACACCATCAGGGGCTCGTTCACCTGCACATCTATTAATGTGATATATGCCATCATGTGCCAGCAATGACCCTTACTGGGAGTGGACCACATCCACCCTGACTGATTGTCCTTGTCAACACTGGTTCTCCACTTGTAAAGTAACTTCCTTCTCTTCATGTCGCAATATATTTATGCCTGTATCTGTAATTTTCACTGTATGCATCTAAAGAAGTGGGTTTTTTTTCCCCACAAAAGCTTATGCCCAAATAAATCTCTTAGTCTTTAAGGTGCCACCGGACTCCTCATTGCTTTTGTGGATACAGACTAACACGGCTATCCCTCTGATTCTTGAAACCAGTCTCTTTAAGATCTTAAACTTAGTATGCATGTTTTGTTTTATTTGCTTAGTAATCTGCCTTGTTCTGTTTATCCCTTCTAATCACTTAAAATCTGCCCTTTATAGTTAATAAACTTGTTTTTGTTTATTATTAAACTCAGTTTGTGCAATTTCTAAGTGGGCAGGGGCAAGAAGTTGTGCATATCTTCCTCCACTTTGAGGGAGGGGGCGAATTTATGAGCTTACGTTGTATAGATTTCACTACAGCACAAGACAATATTAATTTGGGTGTACTTTCTGGAGGGGAGCTGCTCTTGAGTGCTGGGCAATTTCCTAGCTGGGTCTTCTCATAGAGAGCTGCATGCAGACTCTGCGATTCTACAGCTGGTGCTCCCTACCTGTGTGTGTGTGTGTGCGCGCGCTGCCAGAGGCTGGAGAGCCTAATTCAGCAAAACAAGGAGAGGGAGCCCAGGCTAGTGGAGCAGGCAGGCTCAGTGAAATCCCAGTACATCAGGTGGCATCCCAGAAGGGAGGTCCAACCTGTCACGGCACCCTTTTAAAGAAAGTTTTTAATGCAAACCATATAGAATTATAAGCAAAAAGAAAGAAAGACTTGTTATTAAAGATTATGTAAGGGAAAATTTGAAAAATATGTAAATAAGATGATTAGGAATGACATACCTTTTAGGTTATTAACGGCATTATCTAAGAATCTTACTGCACGACTGACATTTGCATTTGGAAAGTCATGGATAACTGAGAAGGTATCGAATGATTGGAGAAAAACAAATTATAGTACCAGTTTTCAAAAGTGAAATGGGAATCTTCCTCGCAATTAATGTTTGTCTTTTGTTCTTAGTAAAAGAACAGAACAAATTTAAAGAGGAAAAAATGGCTAAATATCCAGGGCCAACCACAGGGTAATCCCTTTGACCCTATTTCTTTCCATGTTCAGATCCAGGACCGCACACAGCTCCATAAAGAGGCTTCTATAGATTTGGAGTTAAAAGGAATGAAATGTTGAGGAACCTCCAGATTCTGGATACTCAAGGGGCACAGAGCATGATATGGCTCATATTATTTAAAATAACATCTGTGTATACACTCTGACATAAAATGCATCTATTTTGTTTAAAAGCCTACAAAATGCTCACTAGAAATTAGATTTACCATACATTAAAATGATCTTATCAGTCCATCAAGTATTCCAATTTACAATCTACATAGGCTTCCATTTGAGAGCATTGGCCATTATTTTTTAATCAAAATGCACTCCAAAAATCAGTGTCAGGAGTTGGAAATTTGACAGATTCTCATATTTTTTTCTTTTTTACCATCTCCCCATTCCAAAGACTGTGTGTTTCCGTACTTCTTGTCAATTTCACAGCAAGGTGAAAGAAGGTTGAAGAGATGAGTCTTCATGATTCCTAGCTGAAAAATACCTAGAGAATGTAATGTAACCACTTTCAAAAGAGAATCATGAAATAAAAGCTTGCCATCTTTGGAACTTTAGTCTGCTGAAAATCAAAGTCCTCATGTACTTCTAACATCTCTGTCTCTTCCATCATGTGTGCCTAAATTATAGGTCCTGCCTTAGATGAGTTTTGGATAAATGTCAAGAGGCCATTTACAAGAAGGAGGTTTGTAATGGTTGCCAGGGAATCAAAGGTAGTGTATTTTCTCAAGGATGAAACTAAACAGGGGAAAGATTGTTACAATTATATTCTTGTAATATCCTTCTTTGCCCTCTTTTCCTCAATCATTGTTGAGCATACTCAAGGACACATGCCATTCAAACTCACCACCTCTACCTTGACATTCTTAGTGTCATTCTTTCCTTTTAGAGATGTCAATATCATGTATACTTTATACATTTCTTCTAGGCACTAGGTCCCTAGGTTGATATTATCCAGAAGTATATCCTAACAAAAGCCTGGAAAGACAATTGTGCTTCAGAGGATAATACCTAAAGACCGCACAAGTTTATAAAGTACAGACTATAGTAGGCAGGTTACTTTTTATTAGTACTTTCAAGGACTTATGTATGCCTTTTATTTTTCAGTGGTTATTTTTTTCATTTTGGGGAGTAATTTTTAATCACCTTTTTAGGTTTATGTAGCTGTCTAAAAATCAGAGGGTTTGTGGCTTTCTTTTTCTATGTACTATAATATATGCATTACTTATTTAGTCTGAATTAGAGTAATCTCATTGTAATGTGCCCTAGTGTGCTTTAATGTAGTACTGTTTAGATCAGCAGTACAGTGAAGCTCACAATGGAACCGTTAGTGCACACCAGCAGGGTCTACATGGACTAATTAATGTACAATATGTTAATGCATTTCAGAAATTACAGTCCTGTAGTCCACATTACTCTGTGTAGATAAGCCCTTAGATACAAGTAGCCATTTTTGTGTGTGTTGGGGGTGTTTTATCATTGTAACAGTTAAAACCTAAAATCAGAAGCCTTACTTATATATTTATGGGCCTTTTGGTTTTCTTCTTTCCCCTTCTTTTCTCAAGTACAATCTTTCTTGCTTTTGCTCTGTAGAAGGAAATTAGAATTGTGATTTTGATATGATAAATTACCTGTACTAAAAACTATAATTTGCAATATTAAGTCATCACTGTCATTTCATAGATTTAAATCTCTTTCGCTTTAAACCACTAAATCATGGCTTACAAATGATTTATCATTTTAAAAAATGTTCATAGTAGCAATAAGGCAAACTAAATGTGTAAATAAAGTTAAAAGATACTGTTTCCTAATAATAATTTCAAACAAATCATTCTGTTTTTTATATTAAAATTCCATAGCTCCATTCTGTTGTTTCTTTCCATAACTTGTGTGAGAGTGGATTTGGTCATATAATTTTATGGTGCATAGGTGGAAAATCATGAACTTGGAAAGACATGAACACATACAGAAAAGCTTACTGAATAAAAGCCACTAGGGTTAGATTGTGTAGATTTTAAACCCTTTGGAGCAGGAACTATCTTTTTAGTCTGCTTGTAGAGTGCTTAGCATATTGGTAGTTGAATCCTGAAAGGGGCCTCTAGCCATTGCTTTAATACAAATGATAAATATTAGTAATAACTTGGTGAGATGCATAAAGGCTATTTGTACAAAGAAAATATAAATAATGACCACCAGTCAGCAATAAATTCAGCTTCTTGCTTCACTTTGTCTTTGTTGGCACAGTTACCCCGTAACTCTATCATCATTAAGCCTGTTTAAAGATACTTGCTAACTTAATCTCTGACGTCCTTTCACTTCCTTCACCCACCTTCTTTGATCTAGCTAGCTGTTTTTCTTTCCCGTCCCCTGATTCAGTACCCAAGCTAGGCTAAGCCTCTGGGGCTACCTATGTCTACCCAGAATCCCACTCCTGGCACAGTCAGGAGAGAGAGAGAAAAATTCCAGTGTCTGTCTGTGTCTTTCTCTCTCTCAGAACAAAGACCCCTTAATAATAATATTAATAATCCTTCTCCCTGCAGTGAGGAGCAATTTCAAACAAAACACTTGAACTGCATCCAATCAGGACTTGCCATCTCGGGTTGCCAAGGGAACTTTCTTATATTCACCTCACATTAGCATAATACAATGGGGGTATTTCCCAGTTGCTTACAGGTACTTGGGAGAAATGCTCTGCAGACTAGATACTTCTGAAGTCTTTGCTCCCGTGTTTTGAATAAGCCTTGCTATTGAATTCCCCCCACAGACATATATTAATATTTTCTTCTGCACAGGAATCAAAAACACTAACATCAATATACAAAGAATAAAATTGCTGGGTTGATTCAGTGATTTGGCTGTGGCAATATAATGGGATACTGTGCAGAAGATACAAGCTCAGGAGAACCATGAGGTTCCCCATAAGTTTGGATGCCTTGTGAAGGTGACGCTCACTATTTCTGAATGCAGGAACACTGGCCTATGCACTGATTTTTTTGAAGCTCCCTCATCAGAAAAACAAAACAAACTCACAAATCTCAAAACAAACCACCACCAAGGAAATCCTGCACCTTTAAAAAAAAAAAAACACTTCAGGTGGTTTTTATATTTGGCTGTGACTCTGGCCAGATGTTCACATTCATCCATGTAACATGGAGATTATTGTGTGTGTGGGGTGGGGGGGTGAGAGGGAGGAGAGGGACTTTAAAATAGAAATGAAGTGAGGATACTCTGATTGTATTCTTCTTGTCATGAATTGGAGGAATTTGTCTTTTAAATTGTTTTTGTTCTTAATGAATCTTAATAAAATGTAATCTGTTTCAAAGCAGGAAGTGGCAAATTTTAAAGTGGTGGGGGTGGGGGAACATGGCCTAATGGTTAGGAGATAGGACTAAGAGTCAGGAATCTTGGGTACTACTCCTGGTTGTGTCAGTGACTAAAGCTATGACCTTGGGCAAGTCACTAAATTTCTTATCCCCCGTTTCCTATCTGTAAAAAGAAATAATGCTTGCCATATCTATGGTAGATAGATCTGGTGGTCCCCTCTGGCCTTAAACTCTATGACTCTGTCTCACAGAGGAGTTGTGAGGCTTATTCGTTTAGAATGAAATTCATCCCCTCCATATCCTTAAGTCAAAATAAGGCTATGTCAGAGCTGAGAGGTAGAAGAGACTGCTGTGCCTGCTTTATATCAGCTAAGAGTTCTCCTGCAGGACCTCTCAGCTACTCTGCTGTGTTCTGGTTTCAGCACCTTCGCACCTCTCAGGTGGCATGGAAGGGCTCCAAGCAGTGGAAAGCATCCTTCCAAAGTTTGTTTAGTAGCTATAGTTGATGAAGAGAAGTTGCAAAAGAAAGCTAAAATGTAGTTTTCCCCTCATTTCCAGTGAAAGGAAAGCACAGTTGTTTGTAAAAGCAAATATAATTGGCATAGTAATTGCTAATAACGTAGTGCTTCCTTGGGGCCTGATCTAGCGCCCATTAAAATCAGTGGGAATTGGATTGGCCCCCTGATGAATAACATATCCCTCTTCTGGCTGCAAAACAAAAAGGGAAAAATATTATTTAATTTATGATGCATAGTTTTGTTTTCTTTTCCCCCCCAAAAAAACATGTGAAAATGTGTTCATAATCCAATCATTTTCAGTTAGACTCAGCACTCTGATCACTTAGGCACCAATCAGTTCCCCTGGAGAAGGCTGATTGGGCAATATACGGCTGATTGGCTGATCAGGCTGGGAGGGCTGATGAACCAGTTAGCCATCAGCTGAGGGTAAAAGACAATAAGAGGAGTATAAAAGAAACGATGTGGGAGGACTTGGGCTAGCTGAGCCCTGTATGCTCTGAGAGCTCAAGGAAGGGAGATAGCTATTCCTCCCTGGCCTATGGGAAATGGCTAAAGGGCAAGAAACACTGGAAATACTTTGTTGCATGAGACTGTTGGTAATGGGGATATAAGTACACTCCCATGAAACTACCATTTATTGGACAGAATCTGTAAGGTTTCTGGGGCATTAGGGGACGGGGACAGAGCATGTCCCATTATACCTACATTAATGCTTTAAAAATGATCATCTTTCATATTGTGTATTTCTGTAGAGAAGTAGTCAAGGTATGTATATGTTGTTTTGTTTAAATGAATAATATTTTGAGCAGGTTTGGTGACCCAGTGATGCTTACTTGCTTCTAAAGATCACCCTTGTATTGCTAGTATTGTGTCGAGCAGAAAGTTTCTGTAATTTAACTAAGCTGGAATTTACAATCGGAATAGAAGAATGACAAAAATTCTATAGCTCTGATTTCCTATCGGAAAGCAGTCATCTGTAGAAACCTTTGGGTAGATTCCTGCAGGAAATAAGACATGGTTCTTCATAGCAGGTTTAAGGAAATGGTTTTATGTGCTTGTAAAAGCATAGTTTGTAATTTGAAGAGGAAATTTTGACTATTTGTGGTTCACTCAGGAAGCAGTGAGAGAGTGAAATTTCAGAATCTGACTCTTTTCATTTGTATTTCTGAATGTTAGATGAAACATTTTAATGAGAAAAGAAAAACCATAGGAAATGAAAGAAAAACCCTTAAAAGTAATCAGTTACAAGGAATGGAATAAATTCATACAGCATTTAAATTAACTTTCCCTTCCTGAAAGACTGGGAAACCTAATTTAATAAACAATAACAATTTATATAGTGTTTTGAAAAGAAAATAAATGTGGTATCCTGTAACAGAAAGAGGCTAAAGAGAGTAGTGCTGTACATATGCTGAGAAATTGTAATGAATTAACCCTGTAAATCAGCGTGCATATAAGAGATCTATACATTATAGAAGAGTGAACTCAAGAATAAAAAAGGGAAAAAAGATAAAATGCCACTTTCTGAAATCTCATTGAAAAATGCTGACTCATACACACACATACAGTGGTCAGATTTAAAAAATGTGGTAATTTAAACTGGCTTGAGAGAGAGAATAGTAGGTACTATTGTGCGTATGTACACATATACATATTCATAATGTGTCTTAATAAATTTCAGATATCGTTATCTGATTTGTGAAATTTCAAACCTGTCAATGTGGCACAAGCAATCAAAATTTGTCACAAATGACCATAATGTGCAACACCTGAATTTGGTTGCATGTTTCACCATAATGGACATTAATAAATGTTTTTAAACTATAAAATCTGCTTTAAAAGATGGTTTAATTCACACAGTGAGAAACCATTTTAAGAAGGAAACTGGAATGTTCTGTCACATGCATCCAAGAGATTCTCCCACATAGATCATCAGCAGGATGTGAATACTCTGGACTTTCACATTCCATCACAAGGGCTCTACTACTTGGGCTACAGGAGTCGTCATTGTTCTTTCTCTGGATTAGTCACTGGAGGGGGATTTGACACACATTTTGGAAATGGGCTAAACATCTGTTTGCTTGACTGCAGTAGCATATTAACAATCAGGAATCCTGGGTTGTATCCCTGTCTTTGGAAGGGGAGTGTGGCTATAGTTGTGGTTAGATATAGTCCTAACCAAAGCACCTAGATTTAACTTGGGCAGTCTGAAAGGCTGTAGGCTTAAGCTTAGGTCTGCTATATTAGAGACTGGTTTCTGTTCCCAACTCTGCCTAAAGTGACATGCAACTTCTCTTTTACTTTATTTATAAAATAGGAGAGCTACTCCTGGACTGATTTCTATGGCTGGGGTATGATGCTTTGATCAGAAATTTGGTCTGTAAAGTGTTCAGAAATAGAATTGGTTGTCAGCTGAGGTGAGACCAGCACTCGTGGTCTAATGGCTCCCCAGCCCAATGCACTTCTCTGATGCTACAAGATATTTAGATGGCATTTTGTCTCATATTGCCCATCTTCGTGGCAGTAGAACGGGTAGCTGGATTAAGCTCTCAATGCAGAATGTACTCCCAAAATTCAAGTTCTTGGATTGTTACTTTGCAGTCATTTTTTTTAATCATCCCAAACCTTTTTGTGGCCCTAATCATGACAGGGAACGAGCACCCACAGTTCACATGGATATGTCAAGATGTGAATTTGAGTAAATAAGTAAAAAACAGCAGCAACAGTTTCTACCATGGGGGAAAAATACTTGCAAATTTGGTCATAAAGTTTTCTGCCATCTCAGAAGAACAACATGCTTAGCACTTAAAAGCATAGGAATTATCATGCTGGACAAGATTAGTGGTCTGTCTGGTCCAGTATCCTGTCACTGTCTGTGGCCAGTATTAGATACTTTAACCTTTTCTAGAGAAAAATCTATACTTGGACAGTCAGGGAATAACCTTCCAAAAGTGAGTATGTCTTCCTAACTCCTGTTAGTCAGTGGTTATTTTAGGAAGCATATGGGTTTATAACCATTCTGGTATAAAGAATATCTAATTCAACAGTGGATGCTCTTATTTACTAATATAAATATTGTAAGATTCAAAAAATTATTAGAAGTTCTTGGCCTCTTCTATCTTAGCAGTGAGTTCCACAGGTTAATTACACATTGTGTGAAAAATAATGTCTTTTATCAGCTTTCAGTTTCATTGAGTTTTTTTTTTTACTGTATTATTGGAGTAATTAGGAGTGCCCAGTTTACTTTCACTAAATTATTCATTATTTTGTGTATCTTGGTTGTGTCCTTCATTCATCTCCTCTCTAAACTAAAATGTCCCCATGTTCTTCTTTGAGTGCTTGCTCAGGTCCATTCCATATTAGGTGTGTGTGCTCACCACATGCACTGCTGCCAGAAGTTTTTCCCTCAGCAGTATCCGTAGAGGACCGCTTTGGCACCCTATGGAGTGGCGCCCACATGGTGCGGTATAAGAGGCACCGCCGGCTTCCACCATCCTCAGTTCCTTTTTGCTGCCAGTGACAGCGCTGGAACATCTGCTGCTTCGTCTGGTGTTGTTTCATTTTCTGTTCTTGTGAACTTTGAAAACCTGTAATATAGTTGTATATAGTTAGTAGTTTCTTAGTTACCCTTAGTAAGTAGTTCTCAAACACTTCATTAGTCCCAAACAGGACTCAGCGGGGGGATGGGGCATGCCCCGGTCCCCGGCTTTAAACCCTGTGATCACTGCAAACGGCCTATGCCCATCAGTGATCCACATACCAGCTACCTAAGGTGCTTAGGCGAAGGGCACATAAGTGACAAGTGCTGTATCTGCAAGTCCTTTAAACCTAGGCTGAAGAAGGAGGGCGATATCCGTCTGAAAGCGCTCCTAATGGATTCGGCACTCACTCCGGCACTAGAGCAGTGGTCTGACTCTGCACCGAGCACCATGGCCTCTGTGTGCAGTGCTCCACTGGTGCCATCCATGAGCCGGCAGCGGTCCCCCTCCACGGCTCTGGAGAAGAAGCTGAAAAAGACTGAGGGGAAGATCTCCTACCGCCCGTAAGGGACAGGAAAGGGCTGTGGTGAGCCACGACCTGTGCTGGGCAGCTCAACACCCGCTTTGGGAAGTCGGCCCCCCGCTCAAGTCGAGTGGTGCAGCCCATCCCACACTTTGTGACCCCGGATAGTGGTACAGGCCCTAGCCAGATTCAGGTGCTGTCAACGCCCAAAGCTCTTCGAGCGGCTCAAGAGATCCTGACACTCCTGGTGCCGCCCACACCAGCACCCACAGTACCCCAGTCTCAGGGAAAACCTGCAGCGGTACTGATTCCCATTGAGAGGGAAATCCCACTAGTGTTCGTCTGTCCGAAGCTGTCATGGCTCAGGCCTGGAGAGGCAGGCTTAGCGGAGCCCTCTTCGATCCCCAAACCGGGAGCACCAATTAAGGGACTCGAGGCATACCTCATTGGTAGATTGGCGCAGACCCTCTGAGGCATGCGCCATCTGGCATGAACTCCGGGACAAGCCCCGGCCATCTCCAAGGACCCGGTACCGATCCTGGGACTGATTGGACATCAGAGACCGCCAATCGCTGGGGCGTCATCATCTGTCTCCGAGAAGGAGGTCACTGTACTCAGGACGATCATCCTGGCAACTGGCCTGTAGTAGCTCCCGGTCCCGTTCGACGTCCTTGTATCGGTCGAGAAGCGTGAGGTGTGAATCGCCAGGTATCTGACGCAGATCCACCAAATGCCATCAGTCCCTGAGAGCCAGACCAAGACAGTCTCACCCGGACAGGTCAACTTTGGGACACAGCAACTGGCACAGGTTGGACAAGAGCCACCGCTCAGCCTGATCCTGGTCACCTGGTATCAACCGCTCTACTGGTAGCTCTGTCTTGGAGCGAGGTTCTTTGCCTGTGTGACAAGCCCCAGTACCAGCGGTGCTGACTACGTTATCAGCACCGAAGCCTGTCCCAGGGCTCCAAGCGCAGTGGCCAGCCCAGGGTATCTGTGGAAAGCTTGTGGGTTTACCCAACCTTCCCAGGCTGGCTGATCAGTGTCAGGAGCCTTGACGAGGCCAGAAGCCTCGGTATGCTGTCCCCCTCCAGTGCTCGAGGCTTTGGGGTGGTAAGACCCCACAGGTCCAGGAGGACCCAGGGGAGCAAGCTGCTGGACCACCAATGGACATGGAGGTTCCCACAGTGCCAGCATCGTCCTTGTCGTCGCTGGACAAGGCTATAACAGGGCCCCCTCATCCAGTTCCTCAGGATGACTCCAGAGCGCACCAGGAACTTTTGAAGGGGGTCGCTTCTAACCTGGGGCTTCAGGCGGAGGAATTGGAAGAGCCCTCGGACTCTCTGTTTGACGTCCTCAGCTCCTGCCAGGGTGGCTCTACCCCTTCATGAAGGGGTTTCCAAAATCACTAATGCCCTGTGGCAGACCATCTCTTCCCTAGCCCCATCTCTAAAAGGGGCGAAAGCAAGTACTTCGTGCCAACCAAAGGGCACGAGTACTTATACTCCCACCCAATCCCTAATTTCCTTTTGGTTGAGGCAGTTAACTACAAGGAGAGGCAAGGACAAGCTGGGGCCATGCCCAAAAATAAAGCCTTGAGGCAGCTGGATATCTTTTCACGTAAGGTTTATTTGTCTTCCAGCCTTCAGCTGAGAGTGGCCAACCACCAATCCCTCCTTGGCCAATATGACTTTAATATGTGGCAAGCCATGGCTAAGTTTGAAGAGTTGCTGCCCAAGGCTTCCAAGAAGGAGTTCCAAGCGATCTTTGATGAGGGCACGGTTGCAGCCAGGGTAGCCCTCCAGGCAGCGTCAGATGCTGTGGATGCTGCTACCCGCACCATGGCTTCCGCTGTCTCCATGCAGCAAGCCTCTTGGCTGGTCCTCTCTGGATTATCCACCAAGGCCCAGCAGTCATTGCAGGACCTGCCCTTCAATGGCAGAGCCCTATTTGCGGAGCAGACAGCAAGTTGCATGGCCTCAGGGACTCCTACACCACCCTGAAAATCCTGGGGTTTTTTGCAGGGGTGAAAGTGGGCCAGTACAGGCCGGTACAGCATACTGATAAGAAGCCAGTACCCGCCCCTATGCAACCCACATTAAAGTGCTGCCCCTTTTGCCTCCCCCATCAGTGGCCCTGTTGGTAGGGATCCTATCGGCAGGGCTGCTGACGGGGGAGGCAAAAGGGGCAACGACGTTAAAGCGCTGCCACGGCGCTTTAATGTCATTGCCTCTTTTGCTCCAACCCCTTCAAGCCACCTGCCTCCACTCTCAGCCCAGTCAGGTTCGATCTGTAATAAGTAGTGGGGCAAACAATCATTTGAGGGTGCGCCCGAGGGCGATCTACCAGACTGTTCCCTGGATCCATCTTTCCCAGTGTTCTCCGACCACCTTTCCCCTTTCCTCCTGGTGTGGACCACTATAACTTTGGACCACTGGGTCCTCAGTACCCTCCAGTTCCTTTCTACCCCCCCCTCACCTGCCTCCCCGTCTCTCTTCAGCGACCCTTCTCATGAGAGTCTCCTCGTGCAGGAGGTAAAGGGGTTACTACAGCTGGGTGCGGTGGAAGAGGCTTCTCTCGAGTACAGGAACAAGAGGTTCTATTTCCGGCCTTTTTAATTCCAAAGGCCAAGGGCGGTCTACAGCCCATCCTGGACCTGCGAGACCTCAACAAGTACCTAAAGAAGCTAAATATCTGCATGATCTCTCTGGCTTCTATTATCCCTTCTATTATCTCTGCTTCCACACCTGGATCCGGGAGACTGGTATGCCACCCTCGACTTGAAGGATGCATACTTCCACATAGCAATCTTTCAAGGGCACAGACACTTCCTCTGGTTTATGGTGGGGCCACACCACTACCAGTTTATGGTTCTCCCATTCGGCCTGGTGACATCACCGAGGGTGTTTACCAAGTGCGAGTTGGTGGTAGTGGCTTACCTCAGATGCCGGGGTATCCAGATCTACCCGTAACTCAACAATTGGCTCGTCAAGAGCAGCTCCAGGTCTACATGCCGTGCTCTGGGCCTACTGGTAAATGACAAAAAGTCAATGTTACTGCCAGTGCAGAGGATAGAGTTAATCGGAGTGGTCCTCAACTCGACCTGCACCAGGGCATTCCTGGAAATGATAGAAACATTCCACACATTGACGAACCTCATTGCAGAAGTCTCTGCATTCCCTCTGACTACTGTCAGGGTCTGCCTGCGCCTGCTGGGCCACATGGCAGTGTGCACTGACGTGGAATGCCATGCCAGGCTCTGGATGCAGCCCCTGCAGCAATGGCTGGTGACAGTCTATTCCCAGTTCCGAGACCCCCTGAAAAAGATCATTACTAAAGATCGATACTTGCTGCGGTGGTGAACCAACCGCAAAATAGTCCTGGAAGGGGTTCCATTCGATAACCCTCCCCTCTTCATAGAGTTGGCGTTGAACGTCTCAGACCTTGGCTGGGGGGTGCATATCGGCATCCTCCAGACTCAGGGGATGTGGTCCCCAGACAAAGCACGGTTGCACATAAACGTCAAGGAGTTCCGAGCTGTCCGGCTGGTGTGCAGAGTCTTCTTGCTCCACCTGTCGGGCAAGGTAGTACGAGTCCTGATGGACAACACAGCCTCAATGTTCTACATCAACAGGCAAGGGGGGAGGTGCGCTCATCGGCTTTCTGTCAGGAGGTCAGAAGGTACTCCATCTATGGGACTTCTGTATCAGCCATGAATTCTACCTGGAAGCTTGTCATCTTCCCGGCATCAGGAATACACAGGCAGACCAGCTCAGCAGGGACTTCTCTCACCATGAGTGGTCACTCCATCCAGAGGTAGCCTGCATGATCTTCCAAAAGTGGGGAACTCCCCAAGTGGATCTGTTCGCTACCAGACAGAACAGGAAATGCTACCAGTTTTGTTCTTGACAGCGTCTGAGCAAGGACTCCCTTTCCGATGCCTTCCTCCTGTCATGGTCAGCGAGTCTGATGTACGTGTTCCCTCTGATTCCACTCATCAGCAGGGCCCTGGCAAAGATCAAGAGAGACCAGGCGCAGGTTATCATGATCACCCCGATGTGGCCTCACCAGCACTAGTTCAGCACGCTCATGAGCCTGTTGGTGGCCCCTCCCTGGCCCCTGTCCAGCTGACCAGACCTGCTGTCACGGGACCACAGTTGGCTCTTACACCCCAAACTTCGGGTCCTTCCACCTCTCAGCATGGATGCTGCGTGGCTGAACCCGGAGAAGTGGACCTGTTCAGAAGGAGTCCAACAGGTCCTCCTGGAAAATAGGAAGCCCTCAACTAGTCTGACTTACCTGGCCAAGTGGACGAGGTTTTCCCGCTGGGCGTCTGAATGGGGCATCTCTCCCTTGTGTTCCTCCATACAGGCTGTACTGGACTACCTACTCCATTTGAGGAACCAGGGCCTGGCACACTCTTCCATTAGAGTGCATCTTGTGGTCATCTCCGCTTTTCACCCGCCGATCCAAGGACAGATGGTGTTCTCCCATAACATGACAGTCAGATTCTTGAGAGGGCTGGAGAGACTCTTCCCACAGTGGGCTCCCGTCCCACAGTGGGCTCCCGTCCCACAGTGGGATCTTAACTTGGTCCTCTCTAGGCTCACTGGCCTGCCCTTTCAACCGCTGGGGTCCTGCTCCCTTTCCCATCTGTCATGGAAGGTCATGTTCCTGGTGGCGGTGATGTCGGCAAGATTGGTCTTGGAAATTAAAGCCTTGACCTCAGAACCGCTGTACACAGTCTTCTACAAAGATAAGGTTCAATTGTGGCCCCACCCGGCCTTCCTGCCAAAGATGGTCTCCACCTTCCATATGAACCAGGACATCTTCCTCCCAGAGTTCTGTCCCAAACTGCACAAGACCAGTGAAGAGAGGCGTCTACACGCCCTGGATGTCCGGAGGGCCTTGACTTTTTACTTAGAATGTACCAAGCGTTTCTGTAAATCAACTCAACTCTTCATCGCTACAGTTAATAGGATGACGGGTCACCCGGTGTCCTCACAGAGGATTTCCAATTGGATCACCTCGTGCATAAGAACCTGTTATGACATGGCGGAGGTTCCGCTGCCACCGATTATCAGAGCCCTCTTGACAAGAGCTCAGGCATCTTCTGCGGCCTTCCTGGTGCACATTCCTATCCAGGACATCTGTAGAGCCGTAACATGGTCCTCTGTCCATACGTTTACCACTCATTATGCCATCACTCAGCAGGCCAGGGACGACACTGGATTTGGCAAAGCTGTGTTGCAATCCACATGTTCGTGAACTTTTACCCACCTCCAAGGGTACTGCTTTGGAGTTACCTAATATGGAATGGACATGAGCAAGCACTTGAAGAAAAGACCGTTACCTTTTCCGTAACTGGTGTTCTTTGAGATGTGTTGCTTATGTCCATTCCATGACCTGTCCTCCTTCCCCACTGTCGGCGTTTCCGGCAAGAAGGATCTGAGAGTTGGGGGAGCCGGCGGTGCCCCTTATACTGTGCCATGCGGGTGCTACTCCAGGGGGTGCTAGAGCGAGTCCCCTGTGGATACTGCTGAGGGGAAAAGTTCCAGCACCAGTGCATGTGGCAAGCGCACACACCTAATATGGAATGGACATGAGCAACACATCTTGAAGAACACCAGTTACGGAAAAGGTAACTATCTTTTTTTCAGTCTCTCCTCCGTGCTTTTAATCGTTTCCATTGCCCGTGTCTGCATCCTTTCTGTTTCTGCCCTTTTTAAAGATGAACTTGAACATAGTATTCCAGGTGATGGCATATAATTGATTTATATTTATAATAATGTCAACAATGAAATTAATCTGCCACCGTGCTGCCCATTTGTTTAGATTTGTTAGGTCCCTCAGAGTGTTCTTTGGTATTGACTAGCTTAAATAATTCTGTCATCTGCAAATTTTGCTACCTCAATCTTCATTTCTTTTCCAGCACATTAATAAATGAATTAATAACAATTAGTTATAGAGAATGTTGTGGCACTCTATTGTTAACCTTATGAAATGTTAGAAATTGACCACATATTCCTACTCTCTTTTTGTCTCTTAGCCAGTTTCCAACCCAAGTAAGCATTTTACCTCTCACTCCTGACTCCTTAGTTACTTTAATACCCGTTTGTCAGGGACTACATGAAAGGCGTTTTAAAAGGCCAAATAAATTGTCGATTGTTTTTCCTTTCCCCTTTCTTTTCTTTACGCTCTAAGAACTGCAGTAAATTAGACCGTCAGTTTTCCTTTAAAAATCATACTATTTGTCCCTAATCTATCATGCCCATCTAGGTTTTTTTATAAGTCTGTATTTAATTGTTTTATCTAGTTTACCAGGTCTTGATGTAAGGTTTATTGAGCTGTAATTCCAAGGACCACTTAATCGATTTTTTTTTTTAAAGACCAGGTACTTTTGCTACCTTCCATCTTTTTGATATACTAACTGATTTAAGTGAGGAAAAAGCTTCCCCATTTCCTAATGAATTTAACCCTCTTTTCTTTGCACCATCTTGTCCTCCGTACATTGAGACTACCTAATAGCCCTGCACATGGAACTAGAATCATTTCAAAGAGAGCTTCCACAAGGTACATCTACACTGCAGCAAAAAAAAAAAGCCCCCAAACAAAAAAACCCATGACAGTGAGTCTCAGAGCCTTGCTGAGTTCGGCTTGCTGGCCTTGTGCTATACAGGGCTCAAAATAGCATAGACATTCCTGAAAAAGGTGGGAGCCCAGGTTCTGCTACCATCCCCGGGTTTTGGAGCCTGGACTCCAGCCCGAGCAGGAAAGTCTATACTGCTATTTTTAGCCCCATAGCAAGAGCCCCACGAGCCTGAGTCAGTTGACCAGAGCTCTGAGACTTGCTGTCTTGTCGTTTTTCTGTGTAAATGTAACCATAGAGGTACTGGATTTAAGCCCTTTTCTGTTACTCTAAATGTAGAGTAAAATCCTGGCTCCATTGAAGTTAATGGCAAAAGTCTCATTGACTGAAATTGGCCAGAATGTCTTTCAGACACAGGACCTCTCTCCTACACTGCCCTGTTACTGGTCAAGTTGTATGCTACAACCGCAGGTTTCACATTAGCACTTGCTTGTCTTGCATGTTCTTTGCATAGAAAACCACCAAAAGATTCTCAGTCATCAGATACCTAGTTATCAATATTTCTAACAATCACATCTTCCAGCACAATCTCCTGGCTCACAATTGTGCCCCCAACATACTTCATGAGTGTTGTACGGCAGGTTATCTCCCCAGTACCCCCTTGTGGCCTGGGGCTGCTCTGCAGCAGCCCTGCCTCAGTTTCCCCCATAATGGGCTTCCTTAAATAAACTATACACAGTTTTTTTGATCAATGATGCCCCTTTTTCCAGGGTCTAATTTATTGGCATAAAACACCAAAGTCTTGGGGCTTCTCTTCTTCCCCCCAAGTCTGCTCTTTGGAGCTCTTTCCTGCTTTCGCAGGCCACTAACAGTGCTACCTGACTGGGGTCTTTTTCTACTCATGTGGAGTCCACTCTCCCTGGCACTCAGCCATCGCTAGCTCTCTGACTTCCAGGCCCAAACCTTACTTCACTGCAGCTCTTCCGAAGTTTCTGCCACAGCTTCTTCTGGTTCTCTCCCAAAGCACCTCACCCACCTCTTCCCTCCCCCACCCCTGTCCCCCACTGGCTGAAGCTTTCTACTGCTCTTATAGGGGAAATACCTGATCCCATGCATATGTGCCTATTTAGTTACTAAGGTTGGCTTACCCTGGGCCTCTAGTGTTTAAAAGGGACAAGTGATCCTGTTACAACAAGAAATAATCAATACATTTTCAACAGCAATCAACTTAGAACTGTTCTGTATATTACTAAAATCATGTAATATAAATCTGGCCCTTTTAAAAAGCTATTTTAATCCTGATCGGGTTGCTTTCAGCAGTCTGTTCCTAACAATTTTGCAGTGAAGTATAAACATCTCAGAGGTGTTTGTGCATTTAATCTCAAACTGTCAGACTAGAGAAGTGCAGATCATTTTCTGGAGGAATAGCACCTGCTCTCTTCCTGATTTTGTTTTCTTTGGGAAAGGTTGAATACAGTATATCCTCCCAACCAGTTGTTTCAATGATGATAAAAATTTCACATCTCTCCTCCCTGTTTACTTAGTACTGCTGTGCCCTAGATATGACAACATGTGCAGATCCAGTAGTAGTAATGAAATCTATGGAAAAGAGGCACACAGAGGAGAAAAAAGACATTAGATGATGACAGCTTTTATTCCCTGCTGTTGTTGGACTGCAAACGGGTAGATAGTTTGCAACCAAGGCTGAAAAACATTTAAACTTTATTTACTAGACAATAAATAATACAAAACCTGCCTGCCAAATGTTGAAGATGAGAGCTGTCATTGAATTCATACTGTGGCTGGTGATGTTTTCTTTTTGTTAATCTCACTAAAATAAGCCAGGATTTTTCTGTTTTGGAAAAAAAGGGGCCCGATCATACCCTCCACTGACAAAACCCAGGGGAATTTTAATAAAAAAGTATTGTAAAAATACTGCATCTTTTGTGTACTGTGTCATTCCCTCAGTTGCACAGGGATGGCAACCTTGCAGAAGGGGAGGAGCGGTTGCCAAGGTCAAAGATAATTGGGAAACACTACAAATCCCCATCCAGGCCTTCAGAGCAGATGCCCCCTCCCCCTCCCCGTGTGGAATCCTGGGCCAAAATATGATTGTACAAGCACTTGTAGAAATAAAAGAAGATTTGGATTTAACTTTTTAGATTACATCATTACATGTAGCGGTCTGGAGATCTTTCTGCTGGTCTTCCTCCACCCTTGAAAGTGACACTGCATGCAAAGGCCTGCAGGCCCACTGGGTGTATAATGTGATCCAAATATGATATCTTTCATCAACTGTCAAATTCTTTTAATTCATCCCTTCTTCCACTGTTTCACTCATGCTTGCAGTTCATCTGCCAAACCGCCCAGAATCTTCCCCTGTATGATAAACTCAAAACCCTAAACTGTAGGAATCCTCTGGTTTCCCTTCATTCTGCTGCTGTCAGGCCCACCAGTTCTCACAGCTTTCAGAAACCCTCCAAACATCCATATCTCCATGTTCAAATTTCAGTATGTAATCAGAGGGAGTTCTGGGAAGGGGATGGTGGACTTGTCACAGAGGTCAGGAGAGTGGGCAGCCAGAGGTGATGGGGAACCAGAGTAGTGCTGCTTATTTCTTATTTTCTTTTCAAAGCAGAGAAAATAAAATATAAACACATACAACTCTGTTCCAGTATACTGGATTTCTGCTTATGTTGCTGACTGTATGCTTGAATACAGTGGTTCTCAACCACTGGGGGACTGCGAGCAGGTTTCAGGGGGTCCTCCAAGCATGGTCAGCGTTAGGCTCGCTGGGGCCCAGGGCAAAAAGCTGAAGCCCGGGGCCATGGGCCCTGTTACCTGGGGCTGAAGCTGAAGCCTGAGCAATGTAGCTTCTCGGGGGGGGCCTGTTGCATGGGGCCTCAGGCAATTGCCCTGCTTGCTACTCCCTAACGCCGGCCCTGGCTTTTATATGCAGAAAAACAGTTGTTGTGGCACTGGTGGGCTGTGGAATTTTTATAGCATGTTGGGGAGGCCTCAGAAAGAAAAAGGTTGAGAGCCCCTGCTTTAGTATATTATATCATCATCATCATCAGTGATCCAAAATGCTGCATAAGTAGCAAGTTAACATTATCAAGAGTAGCCTAACATTTCGTGTGCTTTTGCCATTTGTGTTTTTCAGTTATCATTCTTAATGCTGCACTAATCATGTGGAGTTTGCATTTAATTCTAACAGTTTTTGTGCTGCCATCTGAAACATTCACATTCATTATCCCTTCAACCGAGAGTTTCATTATTAATCTCTCAAAAGCAAATTCACCTAAGGTGACTGAAAACAACCTAGCAGGTTTTTCTACAAGGTTTTGTATTGTAATGTAATAAGTGTATACACACTGTACATACACAAAGCTTTGGCAAGTCCTAATGGCTTAATGTTTGTTTATTTGAAGAAGCAAATAGATGTTTATGTAAATATTTGCTTGTAAGCACCTTTTTAAAATTTTAATGTAACTTGTACTCCAAATCCTAAGGACCTTAATCAGTTTTTACTCAGACTTTAATTCATTGGGGCCCTGTATGAATATGGAAAAATAGGTGATTTTTTTCTGATGAAGCATGAGAAGGATATAATGTATGTAGAAAATACCCTGGAAATACTTACACATTAACATCATATTGTGACAGGAGAACCTGTATCTCAAGGTTGTAGATTCAGTGGGCTTGATAATTCTAAACTGATGGTTGAAACTGCAGCTAGTCGAAAAATGTTAAATTTCAAAGTTTTCCAGCTAAACAAAGGGGATAATTTTTTCATGAAAATTCACCCCATTTTTCTGCCAGCTCTTGCTGGATCCTTCACCTGACCGTGAATTGTCAGATAGTATCAGTCACTTAATACAGGGGAAGGGCTCAGCTTTATCTTCAGAACATTCCCATCTGCCTTAAACTTATTCCTTTCCATGTCTGCTATCTCCTTCCTCTTCTGTCCCCTGCTTCCTTCCTTATGGCAGATTAGCCTTACCTGTCCCCAGGACCTTAAAGTAGACAAACTCAGCAGCGTGAAGCAGAAGGAACAAAAGGAGTATGTATCCTGTTGCAAGTGCAGGGCCTCCTTTGTAGAAGAGGACTGCTTGCTTTGTTCCCAAGAAAGATTATCCCAAGGCGCCTCTCTGACCTGGAGGAGTGCCCTATAGAATCACCAGGCAGACCAGTATGGAGCATCCGTGGGTCTCACTGAGCCTTTCTGACTTCCTTGCAGATAGGCGGGCAGCTCTAGGATGGAGTCTCAACACTGTGGAAGCTCTAGCCTATCAAACCTTTGAAGTCCTGCAGCCTTCAGTGGGATCAAGCAATAACTCTTTAGTGCCCCATGCCTAGCACAAACAGTCCAATAAGCAGAAGGGGAAATGCCTCAAGAAGATAACCCTTACAGCAGCCTTTCACTCAAGTAGGTTCAACCTGCTCCTTAACTGGCCCCTCAGTCAGCTGGTATAGTGGATAATAAGCAGTCTGTGTGCCTCCTAAGACCCCTCTCTGGGACTCTTCCTCCCAGCACATCATGGGATTTTAGCCTGGGATCTCTGGTCCAGGCATCCAGCTCCTTGCTGAAAGTGCCCCGAGGGTGTTGATAGATCAGTGATACTCAGACCTCAGTGGTTCAGGAGCCAGATTAGAGATCAACTTTACCCAAAAGAGCCACAGTAATAGTATGATTCCATTGTTTCATTTATTGTAGTATTATATATTCAATCACACGGTGTTTTAATATGTGCTGCAAAGAGCTGCATGAGACATATTAAAGAGCCACTGTGGCTTGAAAGCCTCAGTCTGAGTATCACTGAGATAGATGCTGCTAACAATGCACAGACAGATGGATTTCTTTACTCTACCCTCTAATGTCTTACAACTCATTCACCTTTCTCCTTGTTGTAACTGGGGATAAAAATATATTTTAGCCAAACTTAAACCTTATCAGGAGAACTCATAGAAGCAGTAGTGCTTTTTCTAAAATTCTGTCTTCAGTTACATTAATCTTCAGCAGCGTGCTTGAATAATTTAATTATCCCTTGAAATAAATATATTCAATACACTCAAAGGTCGCTTAGTTAACCATCTTTGCTCTAGAAATAAGATCTCTGTGAGGTGGTAACTGAAGAGATGATCATAGTGGTACATCTTGCACTTCAGGGTCTAAGCTCACCTCTTTATTTACCATCACCTCTTGAACTTCTAGTAAAAATGTTGTAGGCTCTGTAAAGATTGATTTGCTGCTTTGAAATTCAGTCTCAAAACTTCTCCCAAGATGTTTTTGCCACCATTAGAACTTTCATTATGAGCTAGGAAGCCCAGAACTCCCAAGTTACTACTTTTAATACTGTTTTTATAGAATCCTATTTAGAATGAATGGTTTCAATGAATCTATACCGATTAGCACCAGCTAAGAATCAAGCCAATATCTTTAATCCCAGTATTTAATACTATATGCAAAGAATCTGCGTTAGCAGCGAGTACTTGAGACTGATCTTTTCAGTTTAAAATTTTAGGGCTCGATCTTCATCATAGTAAATCAGCTTAGCAGTCTTGGCTTCAGTGCAGCTACACTGATACGTATCAGCTGAGGGTCTGGTCTGTAGTGTTAAACTGAACTGTTGATCCATAGAAATAATTCTCCCAGGAATGTAGTCTTTTTTCCCCCTCTGGTTTTTCATGATAAGTCACATTAAATTAAATCAATAAACTGAAAAAAGTGGCCAAAACATTTTGGTTGGTCAGCAACAAAAGATTCTTGTTTAGGGGAATAGATTCATATCTTTCAAGGCAGACGGGACCATTGTAATCATCTAGTCTGACCTCCTGTATAACACAGGCCATAGAATGTCCCCAAA
Source organism: Trachemys scripta elegans (assembly GCF_013100865.1). NCBI lineage: Eukaryota > Metazoa > Chordata > Testudines > Emydidae > Trachemys > Trachemys scripta. The sequence goes on along the minus strand of NC_048303.1, from coordinate 56,566,107 downwards.
ATAATTCCTAGAGCAGATCTTTTAGAAAAACAGCTGATATAGATTTAAAATTGTTGTTGATGGAGAATCTACCACTACCCTTGGTAAATTGTTCCAATGGTTAATTACTATCACTATTACAAATTTACACCTTATTTTCAGTCTGAATTTGTCTAACTTCAACTTCCAGCCATTGGATCATGTTATACCTTTGTCTGCTAGACTAAAAACCCCATTATTAAACATTTGTTCCCCATTTAGATACTTACACCCTTAACCTTCTCTTTAAGCTAAACATATTGAACTGTTTGAGTCTACCACTATAACACAGGTTTTCTCATCTTTTAATAATTCTCATGGCTCTTCTCTGAGCCCTCTCTAATTTATTAACAGCCTTCTTAAATTGTGGGCACCAGAACTTGCAGTATTCTAGCTGTGGTTGCATCAGTGCCCAAGTACTCCCAGTCAAGATTCCCCTGTTTATGCATCCCAGGATCACATTGGCTCTTTTGGCCACAGTGTCACTCAGAGAGCTTATGTTCAGCTGATATCCACCATGACCGCAAATCTTTTTCAGAATCACTGCTTCCCAGGATAGAATCCCCTATCTTCTAAGTATGGCCTATGTTATTTTCCCTCAGATACTGTATATACAATAGCTAACCTGGTCTCTGTAGGGGAGGTGTGTTTAGAGCCCTCGAGTACAGTATGCTCTCTGTGACCACGCCCAGGTAACTTACAATTAAAATCAAGGGTGGGGGAGAAATTCCCTGTCACTTAGTATTTTTAGGAATCAAAAGGTCGAAGCAAATAATTTCAGCAGCTAAGAATCAAAACATCATTGACTTGGAAACCCCTGATCCAATAAAAAAGGTGGGGTGTGTATGGGTGGGTGGGTGGAAATAACTGTGAAACAACCATAGCAGTGAGACACTTGGAGCAATAGGATCTAGACACTGATTAGAAAGGAGCCAGGATTTATAGGTTCTTCTCTCTGGTATCTGTTCTTGAGCAAGTAAGTCTCTATCTGGGTGACCACTGTTGCAGCAGTGGTAGCATCTTTTAAGCTTTCCTCTCCCTGGTGCATCCTTCCTGGAGCTGCAGTACTGAGGCAGCAGCAGCATTTACAGCAGCTCTCTATTAGACGCCCCTGTGACAATGCGGTTCTGGCGGAACCCAACTGAGAGTGCCAACTCAGGACAAATTGCTAAAATAGGGCAGTTACAGCCCAAGGCTGGGGTTTTTCCACCTCTAAGGCAAACCAAACCAGCCAGACTAAGACTTCGGTCTCATCCCACTGGCTAACCGCAAGTCTCACAAGCAATCTCCTTAGACACTCCAGTTTCCGAGTATTACCACCAGTGCCACACGTTATGGGGACAAATGGTTATAAAAACCAATACCCCAGTAAAAGAAAAAGGTTCTCCTGATCCCAAAGGACCAAGCCCCAGACCCAGGTCAATATACAAGTCAGACCTTACCCACAAATCACGCTATTGCCAATCCTTTAGAATCTAAAATCTAAAGGTTTATTCATAAAAGGAAAAAGATAGAAATGAGAGTTAGAATTGGTTAAATGGAATCAATTACATACAGTAATGGCAAAGTTCTTGGTTCAGGCTTGCAGCAGCGATGGAATAAACTGCAGATTCAAATCAAGTCTCTGGAATACATCCCCAGCTGGGATGGGTCATTCAGTCCTTTGTTCAGAGCTTCGGTTTGTAGCCAAGTTCCTCCAGAGGTAAGAAGCAGGATTGAAGACCAGATGGAGATCAGGCATCAGCCTTATATAGTCTTTTCCAGGTGTAAGAACACCTCTTTGTTCTTACTGCGGAAAATTACAGCAAAATGGAGTCTGGAGTCACATGGGCCAGTCCCTGCATACTTTGCTGAGGTACAAGGCGTATCTGCCTTCTCTCAATGGGTCCATTGTATAGCTGATGGTCCTTAATGGGCCATCAAGCAGGCTAGGCAGAGCTAATCTCAGCTTGTCTGGGATGTCACCCAGAAGCATAGCATAAGTTTGCCATACAGACAGTATAGAGCCAATATTCATAACTTCGACTACAAAACTGATACACACATATAGACAGCATAATCATAACCAGTAAACCATAACCTTGTCCTAGACACCCCATTTGACCCCCTTTATACAAGATTTGGGTGCCACTACAGGACCTTGGTTGCAACAATGATCTATATGGTCCCAGTTTATGTCAATAACGTCACAGCCCCTCTCTTGGGTGTGCAGGTCTAGCTATAATTTAGCCTAAAATCTTCATCTCTGTTTGTTTAGTTGGACTCAGGAGAGAGTTATAACATCATAATATCTTATTGACAAGGACTTCCAAAACAAAATAAATTTTCAAAGCATAGTCTGACACTGAGTTAAAATGTCATAAATCTGTATGATGAAGATGATCTTGACTATTTAGGTTCTATATCTGTGAACTTGTTTATCCTAATGTTTTCAAAGAGAAAATGAAAATTACGTTCCGTGGTCTAAACTGAAACATCGGTCTAACTTCTACATCTACTATATTTGAGCCAATCTACTTCATAATTACGATTAAAATGATAAATTAACATAATTCCAGCAGAACTATATAATCAGCCCTCTTTATAGAGTGGAGCACTGTAGAGACGTACATTGAAAAATGACTCTTATGAATAAAGAAGTTATTGAAAATTATTTTAAATTTTCAATATCAAACAGTTCATTATTTTTTATTGAATAGTCTTGTTAATGAAGGTTGAATCTCAAAAGTCTTGGAGGTCTAGTTCGGATAAGCATCCAAAAGTTCATATGCTTATCTAACCCCCGATCCTTTTTGAGTTTCCATTTCTGGCTCCTCAATGCTCTTCCAATCCCCTTATCTTCATAAGAAATTTTCAGGGGGAATTTCTGTGCTTTTTCTTCTCCCTACATTGCTTCCAGCCTGTCCAACATCAAGGGCCTTTCCCAGAGGAGGTAGACGTCTTTCCAATAACATTGGCAAGATCTGTTGTTGCCTGTTTTAAATTGTGATTCCTTTGTGGTTTTACTTTTACAGTTTGTCTTTGCTAAAAATGTACATCACACTAGAACAAAACCTTGAGGAGTTATGTTAACTGACACAACATTAACTGAAACTTAGTCATCAGTGTAGATAGGGACAAGTCATGCTCATTAATGCAGCTCCTCAAGGCTGGGTTCTAACTCAATGTAAATAAGTATTGAAGACAACCCATTAGTGATACCCCAGAATGCCAGGGTTTGAGGCTTCTTTGGGGTGCTATGGAAGAATGCCCAGAGCTGACACAAGCAAAGAGCTGATCCACTACCAAAGGTATTAAGGAGAGGGGGGAACTATTTGAACCTGGGATGGAATAGCCTTCTGATTAAAGACCAAGCTTGGGAATCAAGAGATCTGGGTTCAATTTCTACACTCTGTAGGTGATCTAGGGAAATGTACTTATTCTCTTTGCCGTAATTTCCCATCAGTAACATGGGGATAATACTTCACTGCCTCACAGGGGAGTTGAGACACTCAGATACTACAGTCCTGGGGCAAGTATCTAGATAGGATGGGTACAAGTTTAAATTGTCTTACTGTAGCTGACAGCTGTACTGTAGCTTCGCAGGGCTGATGGAATATCCTGCTGGTGTGTTAGATTTTCCCATTTGTGGCTAATTGTTGTTCTATGGTCACAAAAACACACAGTACAAACAATAACCAGAACAAATTATTATATATCTTTGTTATTTCATCCCAATAATTTTACAGCCTGACAAGCATTTAAGATACAAAAAAGATTGTCCTCCAACTTGGTGACAATAATATTCTCGAATATAGTGAGACCTACATATACCCCATATTCCCATGGACAACAAATCTGTTTTTGAAAATTTTAAAATGTTAGGCCAATAACTGAGCTGACAGCACACTGGCCTAACCTTAGGCCTCTGACCTGAGTCTTAGTCTATGTGGGACTTTCTCCTTTGTGAAAGTGATGTTGACTAGACTAAAAAGAAAAGAATACTATACAGGCAGGCCACAAAGAAAATAGTTTTTCAGTTCCAGCATGATTCAGTTTCACTTAAAATAGAAGATTTTATTTTTCCCATTTAAAAAGGAAAAGGTCAGCCAAAAGGAAAATCTCAGGATTTTCAATCTTGCACTTTCAGGAGGCATGCCTGATAGATTCCCTTTCTCCCAATGATTTACCCCGCAATAGACTGCTAGAAACATAAGGAACTAAGTATTTATGCAAGCAATAGATAAACCTGCTGTCCTCGTGAAGCATCATTTTGTTTTAGAATATTTTTGAAAACAGTAGTTCATAAATATGTCATGTTCACCAAAATCGGCCAAAGTTTCCATTATTCAGTCAAAATTTAAGTGGATTATTCTTTTCCCACTAGATGGCTTCTCAGTAAAATGGCATGTCAGACTATTAATTGGCACTACTGCTTTAATGTCTTTGTATTGCATCTGGATTCTCTTTTGAATTAAAGCATACAATGAAAGTAAGATCATGAAGGAAAAGATTTAAATTGTATTTGGTAACAGTGGGGGGGAGGGGAAGGAGCAGAGAGAAAATAAAGAAATTGAAAAGAAAATCTTTATATTTAAGATAAGTGAAAATTGTCTTTATAATGTTCTTTTTTTACAACATAGAGATTTTAATGTTGCCTGTGTTTCCTTAGATTATCAGTGTAGCTCTTGACTTAATTTGGTTAAATTTATATTTATATTCTATTATAGCAGCAGTTCACACGTAAAAAGTCTAATTTGTAACATGGGTAGAAATGCCAAAAAGTCACACACAACAGAAGATTCAAAATGTTTTTTATCAGCTCTGCGTGGTATGTTTGAGGCAGAGCAGATTGTGATAATGTTCATGCTCATAGTCATGGTGTCTTCATAAACAGTGACTCTATAGTGTTTTATCTGTATGTTTACATTGTTTCTTGCCTAGTTTCTGCAGTTTTAAATATTGAACACTTATTAGTTAGTAACCTTGTTTTACTTTAATAACTGATAACCACAAATATCCTTTTCTCCATAAAGTGTTATCAATAGTCATTTGGCCTTTTGCCCCCCAGTTTTGACTTTCAGTAAGGCACGCAACTGTGCATGCACATACTATCTGTGCACTAATATCTGTAGATGCAAGTGGTAGAATTGGCATATACAGAATTATGTTAGCAAATGGAATTTGCAGGTCAAACATTTGGCATTTTTGCATACAGGTGTCAGTACACCAAAAGTGCAGTCATTGATGTGATTGTGAAAAGTTGTAATGCACAATTGGAGGCCAGAATCTGAAAATCAAGCTCTGATTATTGTTTGTCTCAATGGTTCATTTTCATGATAGGTAATGACTATTGTAAGGTTATGCTTTTTCATATTTCTTGGCTGAATTAGACAACCTATGATTCAGGACCTTCCCATTCCATAACATCAGTAGACCTTGGCCTTTCATATAACAGTAGACTCCAAAGGGCTGGCTTGGGAAGTCCAGAACGTTGCTTCATGATATAAGTCTCTCTCAGAATGACTATAATGTATTATGTAATACGTAAAATAAATTACAATATAATAAGTCTCCCTTCCCCCCAGTATCTGCATTCCCTTTACATGATTAGGAAACTACAAGATTTGCTCAAAATGGGAAGCACATACTGGTACCCCATCTCTCTCTTCAGGATCCAACTAGCTGCTGTGAAAAAGGACCAGGATGTGGGATATCACTAGCTAGGAGATTAAGGATTGGATTCTGCAAATTGTTAGACACCCTCAACTGCCATTGAAAGAATCTCTCAATCTCTTCACATACTTGTTAATAAGAAGGATGACAAAATTGCACCATTATGGTACTCCCCAGGTGATAAGTGTAAGGAAGAAGAGCAATTAAAACATCCTAAGCCTCTGAGATCACTACAAAAATAATGAATGAAACCAGTTCCAGATCATTTATGAGCCCCATCAGGTCCCGGGGACAAATCAGCAGCACCCATAGCATCAAAGCCTGCTTAGATCTAGTAGTATCATTGTGGATGTCTGACTTCTTCTCATTTCCCGGAGGAAATGATACACTAATGAATCATCTGTGTGCCATGCCCAGGTCTGAAGCCCAACTGATACTGGTTTAGAAAAACTGGAGAAAATCAAAAACTATTGGGGTTGGCCTGCTATCACCTTCCCAGTGATCTTCCCCAGAAATCAGGGGTTACAGTCTGGCAGGTAATTGTGAGGTTGTTAATACCTAGTGACAGTTTTTATGAGCCAGGGCCAGGCCATAGCATAGTGTTTAACAATAGCTGCCAGTTTGACCTCCCTAAGGGAAGCATTAACAATTCCTGCCAATAAAGGACTAAGGCATTCCCAACTGACATGGGTCTAATTCACAGGTGTCTGAATGGACATTTCCCAGTGCATTTCAACTGTGAGACTGGTTGAAACTCAGTCAGGGGAGGCACTGCATGTGATTCCTTCTGTTTTGATGTTGCATCTACTCTACTACTGAGACTGACCCAAATCTAATCACTCTTATCTGCAGAGAAGATGAGAAACTCCTCATAGGGAGAAGCAGTCGACTCTGAAACCTTGTAAAGGCAGTGTATATTGATGGGGAGATGCATGACTTGGAATGGGGCTGCTGGGTAGGATTTTGCAGATGGTATTCCTACTGCTAAAGTAGTTCTTCGTCATCTCAAATTATTGAGACCTTTGGTTTTAGTGAAAAAGGAACAGGAGTACTTGTGGCACCTTAGAGACTAACAAATTTATTAGAGCATAAGCTTTCGTGGACTACAGCCCACTTCTTCAGTGCTGAAGGTCAGAGGTTGAGTCCCTACTGATGTGCAGTAACTGGTAATTCACTGGGACAGAGGCAAAGAATTAAATGTTTGTCTTTACCACAACCCTGGGATAGGTTAGAAAAAACTCCATATGGCACAATGAGAAGATTCATATCTGGTCTTCTACCATTGATAGCTTAGTTTCCTCTTCTCCTGCTTTATCTATTACAGGCCAGTCAGCTTCAGCCTTTGTACAAATAACCACCCAACACACACCTTGCTGCTCCTTATCCTGAGAGAGCAGGTGGGAAGAAAGGCTCAGGAAATGAGGGATGCTCTGTCTTCCTGCTCCCCACCACGGCACTGCCTAAAAACTTAGGGTACATCTACACTACAGCGGGGAGTCGATTTAAGATACGCAAATTCAGCTACGTGAATAGCGTAGCTGAATTCGACGTATTACAGCCGACTTACCCCGTTGTGAGGACGGCGGCAAAATCGACTTCTGCCGCTTTTTGTCGGCGGCGCTTACTACCACCTCCGCTGGTGGAGTTAGAGCGCCGATTCGGGGATCGATTGTCGCGTCCCGACGGGACGCGATAAATCGATCCCCGAGAGGTCGATTTCTACCCGCCGATTCAGGCGGGTAGTATAGACCAGGCCTTAGAAACTACCTACTTCCACTTGTGATTCTTCCCCCTGCTTCAACTTCACCCATCTCTGTCTTGTTTCCAAAACTGCCCCACTCCTTCCAGTTAGTCAAGTTACATCTATGTCTAGGGCATTTATCCACTGTAACCTATTCAGAGCTTTGATTTCTACCTTTAAAATGTTCTGTCACTTAAAACCAGTTCTTCATATGTTTGAGTCAATTAACTTCAATAGAGTTACTCCTGATTTACAGCAACATGAGTGAAGAATCCTTTTTATTTTTGCCCCTTTTCCTTTTTTAAAATACATGCTTCTGGGTTGCCCTTTAACTCCCCAAAATGGTGCTAGAGTTGTTACTCTTTTCTTAAATCACCGCATTGTGGCATGCTATTGGAAGTATGGTCCAGTGGTAGGGCATGAGACGCAGGTGAGCAGGGTTATTTCTGTGTGTCTCTCATAAGGATCAGCAATGTGATCTGGGAGAAATCATTTAACTTTCTTCCTCAGATTCACTATATCTAAAATAGAGAGATGGTTGAAAATCACTGTATCAGTGCCAAGTGGTTTTATTTGTCAGGCAGTATATCCACTGTAAACCACAATTTATGAGAAGACAATCTCAATCCTTACTCTGAATTCCCTTCCTTTTGCGAATTCAAGTCAGACCAACATTAATTTGACATTTTTTGTGGTTTATTCTTAAACCCATCCCTCGCCAAACATCTTGCTTTTTGAGTTACCTTAAGCCTACTGTAAACAAACAAATCATAGAAATTAAATAGTAATAAAACTGTTGTTGGCTTCATATCATAAATTTTATCCAGTATTTAAATGGCAATTATTTCCAGAAACTTGGCAATTGTAGCCACATAAACGATCAAATTGATTCCCGTCACAGTCCATCTTTGTCTGGAAAGGAAATGCCAGTAGTGTTTGAAAAATGGATTATTAAGGACCTTGGTTCTCTGAAGGTGGCTCATATGTTCTATTTGCTAACACAGCATCTTACTGGAAAAAAAATATGTGCAGCTTTTCCCTATCCCAGATTATTTTCTCTACAAATCTTTGGAGCAGGGGCATGTGGAATTAGTTTAAGCAAAGCTGAACCCTGATCCTTCTGACTGCCTCATCTTTCCTGTGCTGTTTTGTCTATGCCTGCCTCAGAATATGTCAACAAATTTCCTCTAAGCTCAGAAGATGGGGGGAAGGAACGGTGATTGCGTCCTTTTTTTTTTTTTTTAGGGAATAATTTAGAACAGACATGCTTTCAAAAATGGTACAAGTTTGTCTTGTAAAATATTTGTAAAGAAAAATAGCCTCAGGATCTCCTAAAGTAATCCCTGTTGAGTTTTGGAGACGTCACAAAGGGCATTGTTTTTATTACATAGCTATAATTCTTTTCTCACACAATTTGATTATGAATTAAGATACATTTATAACGAAAGCGGCATCTGAGAATGTAAACTGAAGAAGCAAAACTACATATAGTACAAAGAGCAGAAAGCAGCTGTGGCTGAAGTGTGGTTTATTTGTTTCCTACTATATTAAAAAACAGATTTCTTTTCATGTATCTGAGGTAGCCGTGTTAGTCTGTATCCACAAAAACAATGAGGAGTTCGGTGGCACCTTAAAGACTAACAGATTTATTTGGACATAAGCTTTCATGCGTAAAAACCCCACTTCTTCGGATGTATGGAGTGAAAATTACAGATACAGGCATAAATATATTGGCATATGAAGAGAAGGGAATTACCTTACAAGTGGAGAACCAGTGTTGACAGGGCCAATTCAATCAGGTTGGATGTGGTCCACGCCCAATAACTGATGAGGTGGCGTCAATACCAAGAGAGAGAAAATTGCTTTTGTAGTGAGCCAGCCACTCCTAGTCCCTATCCAAGCCCAAATTAATGGTGTTAAATCTACAAATGAATTTTAGTTCTGCAGTTTCTTTTTGAAGTCCGTTTTTGAAGTTTTTTTGTTGAAGGATGGCTACTTTTAAATCTGTTATAGAATGTCCAGGGAGACTGAAGTGTTCTCCTACTGGCTTTTGTATGTTACCATTCCTGATGTCTGATTTGTGTCCATTTATTCTTTTATGTAGAGACTGTCCAGTTTCGCCAATGTACATGGCAGAGGGGCATGATATCATATGGCACATGATGGCATATATCACATTAGTAAATGTGCAGGTGAATGAGTCCCTGATGGTGTGGTGGATGTGGTTGGGTCCTCTGGTGTCGCTAGAGTAGATATGAGGACAGAGCAGGCAATGGGTTTGGCCATGTACATTGGTCAAACCGGACAGTCTCTATGTAAAAGAATAAATGGACACAAATCAGACAGCAGGAATGGTAACATACAAAAGCCAGTAGGAGAACACTTCAATCTCCCCGGACATTCTATAACAGATAAAAGTAGGCATACTTCAACAAAAAAACTTCAAAAACAGATTTCAGTATTGTTGGGTGGGCTAAGGGTACCACTGTTTCATTTTTGCTTGATCAATACATTATTTGAACTAACAGCAATATGGTTATTAACCTCACAAATGAATTGAGGATACAATCTGACTCTTATAAGTGGGTTCAAAATGACTTGCGTGTTTTGCATCCCCTGGTATTTACAGCTTTTAAGTATACTGAATCATTAGAAATAGTTTTGTCATATATATCCCTCATATGATTGCTGCATTACAGGCAACCCATCTTTTGTGCCTCAATTCTTTTAACATCTTCAGAAGAAATCTTGACACTGCAGTTTTTGAACCAGTGTCACTAGAGAACCTTTGGATGTTTAAACACTAGATGATATTTCCCTCATCCAAGCTGGTTTATAAGGAAAAAAGCAAAAATGACACTATAAGAAATATACCAATGCATTTTCTACTCTCAAACTATTGAACATTAGTGAAAAAAGTAAGAGATATTAGAATGCAACACAGAACAATTCCATTACCTACTGTGGTTTTGGGTCAGATACAATATATAAAGAGTAATTACTTCATTCATAGGGGACCACGTTAGTATGTACTTTGTAATGGAAGAAGTTTTAAAGTAAAACATTTCTATCCAAACATTTTGCTTTTCAAAACTTTGCTAACCCTGAAAAGCATCTTTTTAAATAGAACGCTTCTAAGAAAATACATTATAGGCAGGATGACAGTGAATCAATCCATTAGTAAATTTTTGGCCTATTTATCAAACCTCTGAATAACGTATGTTCTGAGAAAGGCCAGGAGAAAATGACTTTTAGCCACTGTAGTGGTAGAGTCGTTACATGCAGCATTTTTCAGTGGTAGAATCTGACTCCATATGGATCTGATGCTATATGGCTAGTGGGTGAGGATTCTTGGGGAGGTCTCCTGGTGGGAGGGAACAGAGTATCAACACGGGATGTACCTTGTGAGTAGTCCTTCAGGTGCATGTCTGCTTAGCCTACTTGTTGTCAGTTTAATCTGTTCCGCTGACTAACGGTTCCTTCAGGAGGCAAAAAACACAGACAAAATGTTGCTGTTAGTAAAACCATCAGCATGAAAAGGACTTATAAGGGATGATTCCTAGTTTTCAGCGGCAAATGGTTATTCTGTTTTGGTCATTTCACAAAAAAAATTGATCAAAGGATCTTAAAAGTTGAAAAAGATAATGAAATTGGATGTATACTTAATTAGACCTTTATATTAACACTAGGTGCATGCTGTCACATGGGTATAATTCATAATTCATGGAGGGGAGGGATAGCTCAGTGATTTGAGCATTGGCCTGCTAAACCCAGGATTGTGAGTTCAATCCTTGAGGAGGCCATTTAGGGATCTGGAGCAAAATCAGTACTTGGTCCTGCTAGGGAAGGAAGGGGGCTGGACTCCATGACCCTTCAGGGTCCCTTCCAGTTCTATGAGCTAGGGATATCTCCATATATTATAAAGTGGAAAAAAGACAAAAATGGCTGAGAACTTAAAAATTGGATGGCCACGGATTGCAAATCTGTGATGATTGAACCTGGTGATATTCGGAACAAAACAAGAACTCTCAACCATGCTTGTAGCTGTTTCCATTGCTTCACACTGACTGTACAGAGACAAGGTGGGTCAGGTAATACCTTTTATTGGACCAACTTCTTTTGGTGAGAGAGAGAGAAGCTTTTGAGTTTACACAGAGCTGCTCTTCTCCAATACCTGAAGAAGAGCTTTGTGTGAGCTTGAAAGTTTCTCTCACCAACAGAAGTCGGTCCAATAAAAGATATTACCTCGCCCACCTTGTCTCTCTAATATCCTGGGACCAACATGGCTACAACAACACGGATGTTCTAGGCTTCAGAGTGACAACACAGAGTGACAATCCTGGAATCTTCTTATGTAGATAAAGTAATGGCTCTATGAATCAAAATCCAATACAGTTTGGAAACCTGGCTAAGGAAGTAACCAAACTACCATACAGAATGCCACCTCTCCTGGGAAGAGGGCGTGTGCTCATTGGCTAAATTCAGTGGAATGATTGTCAGACATACCAGTGACCTCAACAATTTAAAAACACATCTGTCTGCTGCTAAATAGTGCACACAGGTTTGTCTGGGGAGACTGCACCTGCTGTGCTGTAGGTGTACCAGGATGTCCTAACAGGCTATACATTTAATTGGAATGTGAATAGATGATAGCAGCATAGTGGGTGCAGCATAGGATCAGCAGTGCAAGGGTTTCTTTTTGTATGTCTATAATATTCAGAGCTGAAGGGAGGAGCTGCAAACCTTCCTATCACACTCAAGTTAATTCATTTGGCATTTCCCAATAGTGTCTCAGTCAAATTTAAAGTAATCCCTGCCCAATGGTGAGAGTGGGGGGAGAAAAATCATATACAGAAACTTGACAAGTCATTTTCTAAGGTCAGCAGCCTGTCCTTAGGACCTGAAGTGAGTCTGGTTTCTTACTCCCTGTACTTCCAAAGGAGCTTTTATCATCTTGAAATGTGGATACCCACATCAAATGAAGAAAGTGCAGTTCAGAAATCTGAGATGTAATATAGCTGCTTGACTCTTATCACTGACCAGAGTTCATAGGATATGAAAGTGGCATCCTCTATAAGCCAGAGAGCTGAACTTTTGAAATGTATTTAGGAAACTGTTACAGTGGCAGATGAAACTATGCTCCATTATGTAGTTGGTTTATACACTGTCTGGACACAATATTCAAAGTAGTGGGAAAGAATTGTGGTATCTAAGATACTGCCATGTGGTAAGAGTTTCTAAATGCTGACTTTTTACTGATGAGCATTGTGTATGTCTGCAATATGTATGATTTTGAAATATACTTCAGAAATATATAGGACAATGAGTACAGTCAAAAAAGTTTTCACATAATTATTGCTGCTACTTCCTTTTTATTTCTTTTAGGATAGTGAAAGAAAAGGATTTATGAATAAACTCTATGCCATCCAGGAGGTGTGTGTCAGTGTCCAGAATGTCCTTGATGAAGTGGCTTCCTTTGGAGAAAGGATAAAGAAGTGAGTGCTGACACATTGGTGCTGGATTGCTCTCTGATGGTGCTCACATTTTTTCCCTCCATCCAAGCTGCAAAATGTTACATTCTTTTGGCGGGGACGACAGTTTTGGATGATATATTGCTAAATCTCATCATTATTTACTTTGCTTTATGCTGGCCCTTGGATGCATGAAAGTCCTGTCATTTTAATTCTGGAATTTAGAAATATATGAATTGGAAAAGAATCAGAACTGTGGCTTTGAAGTAAGAAATAAGACTGTCTTTCAGATGAGAGACATAACACTCTTTTTAACCCAGACATTTTAAAAAAATCAATACAAAGTCATGATAAAAGAAATAAGCAGACCTAAATAAGGATTTCAGAGATTTTAAAGATACACATGTATTCTATTACTAGGAAGGTTTTTTATTTAGATCAGGTTACCTTGAAAACAATTTCTCATCCTATTTTATGTGTAATTTATAGTCTTTGTGCATAAAATATATGACTTACCAACATACTTAACCACTGCTTATTTTTTAAGATTTAAAATGATACAGCATATGTATAGATTGTTTTTGAAAACAAAATTATGCAGTGTTTGCCTTTGATTGATGCTGGCCCATTACAGGAAGTTTGGTATGTGTTTGACATGTTAAATGAATGAGTAATTTAATGTTTATTATTTGAGACCAGAAACATTCCATAAAGATTCTCTCAACTAAAAGATAGGACTAAATTCAACCTGGACTTCTGCCAACATAAAGTCAGGTACATGTCCCCCTAAGATGGAATGTTTGGTGCAAAGCATTCACAACCTCCTTTCTGCTATGTCAGTGCAGCCAAAAAGGTAGGGAGCTGCACTGATTCAGAGCATCCCCTCAAAAGCCTCTACCAGCAGGGTTCCTGTAATACACTCAATGGACTCTAAAGCTGAGTGACAGTGAAAGCATTGTTTTCCTGCCTCATTTTGAATACTGTCCAGGGTCCAGACTTCACACATCTCTGTACTAGATTTGGTGAATCTGGCCTACGTGATCATTTATATTCCATGCTTATGAGATTGCAATATGTGCACAGTGATATAGCCACAAAAGAAATACTCCCAGTGGAAGCGAATCAGAAGAAAATGGCCTATTGGTAAGTGGCCAGTCCACAGGACATATGAGGCTTATCATGCTCTCAAATGCTGCTTTCCTTCACCTCTTAATAGGCTAGTAGAAAGTGTTTTAGAATCAAGAAGTTTTGGGTTTATGGTGTGGGTTTTGGGTGGTGTTGGTGACCTGTGATAAACAGGAGGTCAGACTAGGTGATCTGATGGTCCCTTCTGGCCTTAAACTCTGTGACTCTGTGAGAATGGTGTTACAGAAAGTTGTAGTCTATGAATTTCAGAACAAAGGCTTTAAAAGGAAAACCTGAGAGCTCTTCCAGTGGGAGTATGTGTGTAAAATAGTGCATTATACAACTTTAAACCAGGCCAGACGCACACCAGCAGAGGAAAGCACAGACACTTTATATTGTGCAAGCTCTAAAAACAAGCCTCCTTTTGAAAGAAACCTTTCATTAAAAGGCTGCACAGGGAAGTCATCTTGATTATTTTGTTAAATTGTGCATTTTGGAATTAGATATTTTTGCTCCATTGTATAAGAAAGCAACATAACTTGCTAAACAAGTGAGATTAATGACACTTCCTATAAATCTTTGTAATTTGTTCCTAAAAATATAAAAGGAAAATTGTACTGAATACAGTGCTAACACAGCACATACGGAGGTTTGCTAAGTGAGGAGCCAGTGTTCCCACACATGGGGTGTCTGTGATCCATAGCACCCAAGGCGAGTCACAAGAATGCGAGCAGACCCTCAACCTTCTGTTTCCCCCCAAATACATGCAGAAGAAGGGAAAAGAGCAGGTGTCCCCCAGGATTTAGGGAGTGATCCTACAGCAATTGACACTTACATAATGTTCATTCTGGAGACATGTCAAAATTGCTGGGGAGGAAAAAAGACAAACACAACCAAAAGAAGCCCGAGATCATTATGAAAAATTATAGCTAGCAACTCATACAGTAGTAATTATTTAACCACAGAAGCCAGAATCATTTAGCCAAAATGATCCGGATACATATCTATTAATAATAATTTAAAGGGACACTGTCAACCTTTTTAGAGCCAAAAGCATACTTTTCTTATGGGAAGACAAATGCCAGGGAGCATCCTTGGAGTGGTAGTGATTTTTATATAACAATCCCTTTTAACCAAAGTCCATTTAACAAAAGCTCCCCTGGGATGTTTTAAAATCAGCCATCTGGCCTTCATCTCTTCACTGCACTTCAGGGTGGGAGACCTACAACATAGCTGCTTCCAGACTCAGGCTCTACAAAACTGGCTGCTCAGCAGATCTTTATTACACTTTGAGATCTGGGATACACACACTTAGGGGTTTTTTAATCTGAAGATTTGATGTGACCACCCATTTCCCTGAAACTTCCATTGGAGCCCAATCCCTCTGTTTTTTCCTTTGTCTTTGAACAAATAATACCCGTCCCATTTTTTTGAGATTGGTACAGCTTGTTTCCTTATTGTAATTTCCTTTCTCTTTGACCTCTCCCTTCTTTTGTTTTCCCCACCCCATTTTCCCTTTCCTTTGCTGCCCTGCTTCTGTCTTTTTTCCTTCCCTTTCCTCCCTATATAGTCCCTCACCTTCAGCAAAACCCATCGTACCTTCCTTTCCCTAACCCACTAACATTAGTGTGAAAAGGTTGCCTACCTTGCACATAGGCACACTTTTCACTCAGTCCTCCTGCACTGTGATTGAACGATCACTGACAGGAAGTTAAATAGAGAAAGACGTGCCCTCTGATCAGCTTTTAATTTCTTTCTCTGGCCATGTATTTCAGACAGAGCACAGGAGAGAATCAAATCAGACTACCCAAGCAGCATTGTATAATACTCTCATTCCAGTTAAGAGTGGAGGGATGCCTTGGACTCTGTTTGAGCAAGTGAACAGAGGGCAGAGATCTGGGGCTAAAATAGGGGAAAGTATTGGAACTCCTAAGGCCATAAGCATTTTCAGCTTGCATACAGGCACTTTATAGGTGACATCCTGTGTGGGATAAAGAGTCTAAGCCCCAGTTTCATCTTCTCAGGGGGTGGGATCAAACCCGAGATCTCCAACATATTTAGCATACATGCATTCATATGCAGTTTCAGTCCTCTCACTGCTGAGTACTGACTTTTCCATTTACAGAGTTGTAGTCTGCCTGCCCGTTGTTTGTTCTCTTATTAGTTCTGTGAAGTGATCAGACTTCTGACTTATGTTAATTTTTCATTCAGTACATTCAACTGGACTGTCCCATTCTTAAGCTGGCTGGCAATTGTTGCCCTCTGTGTGTTCACAGTCATCCTGTATTTCATTCCACTGAGATACATTGTCCTTGTCTGGGGTAAGTAAAGCCTTTTTTTAACTCTGTGCCACTTAGAACAAACTGTTTTTTAAGGGATGAGTTATACTGTCAGTAGTTTTCAGTATTTATGGTCATGAAGCTATTCCATGATGGAAACAGACAGGCTAGTTAAAAATCACAACTGTGTAAAGATTTAGGCCCACCTGCAAAATGCATTTTTCTTGTCTGGCATTCTAGACTTCATCATACTATAAACATGTAGCCATGAGGATTCTTCATATATCAAAGTGTAGCTTTGTCTAGATATTACTCTGATTTATTTTCACCACTTATACACGAACAGGGGCATTTCAATCTATATAGTGCATTTAGGACAATATGTTTTTGCTGCAGCACTTTATCTTGTGTAAGTGTATGTAAACACAGTGCTTAGACACCTGCTTAAAGGGTCACCTTTAGACTAACAAAAACATATATGCTATTTTACTGGTGGATAATGAACAAAAGTGGGTTGGCTTTTTTTTTGTTTGTTTTTGTTTTTTTTAGGAGACAGCTTAACCTCTCATATAGGCTTGTGTATTTTATTTATTCTGATTTAGAAAAGCTACTGTACAATATACTAGTTATAAAGATTGTTCAATGTTTTTGATCATATATTTTTAACACCCCCCCACCTCTGTAGAGGCTGTACCTGCATTTTGTAAATACACACCTTGTACAGAGAAAAATCTCATTTAAGTCTATGGGAGTGACTAGCTTTTCTTTTCTGGAAAAACTCATGTCTTGGAGAATTCAATGTTCAGACTCCATGGACAACATATAAAATCACTAAAATGACTTCAAATAGTTAATTTTCTTATATCTAAATCAGGATTAGGAAACTTGAAGCAAACTGGGTCGAGGCAGAATATTTTGAGTCCTTACACATAAATGAAATGACCCCAAAATTGATTATACAGTTCAGAAAACTTGTATTTGATGAGCTATGAACACAGAAGAAACAGGGAGCAGTTAAGAAGTTTTAGGGGAAAAAATCTATACAAATGAAAGAGGCAGGTATGAGGTGTTTTATGTTCAAGGATTTCATCTTACTACTTACTTTTCTACTGCTAAGCTTCCCGTGCCATGAGGCACAGTCTTTTAGTTTGTTTCCAAAATTTCATTTTTTCCCCACATAGACCAGGTGTGAGAGCATTTGTGACAGAAGTTTAAACTGTTGACTAAGTCCAGAAAACTGTTCTTGAAATGGAACCCAGCAAACACACACACATTTTCATTTTATTTGGAGTTTCTACCCTCATTGATGTATATTCAACTCCTCTTCTCATTCATTTTTCTGCATTTAAAAGCAAATGCTTATTTTTATTTGGTTTTAGTGAAAGACAGGTTGTCACCTCCAGGAAAGTAGTTTCTGAGCTGCTTTGCAAATTCATATGGCCATGCTGCTGTTTAGTGAGGCAACTCTTCTCCTTAAGAAATTTCCTCCATGCAATGTCAGATAGGATCTGCATTGCTACATTTTTCTCTTTTGCACCCACAGAAGACTTTTTCTCCGAGACTCTTCATTCCAAAGGATTCTTTGCTCTTTCCTCTGAATAAACTAATAATTCTCAAACTTGTCCAGTGTCTCTTCTGGACTACCCGCAATCTAATTCTGTTAAGAAGCAGCTGATTTTCCTGTGGTCTGCCAGCTCTTCCTTACCAACAGGTGGTCCAAGATCAGTTTGAGAAGGTCTGGGATAGACACTTGATTTCTCAGTGCCTCCAGGCTGAATTGGGTCCCCTCAAGTGGATGTGGCTGGGTCTCAGATTCCCTATTCACCAATTTTAGTAAGGGCTGGACTTTCAAAACATATACCAATTACCAAATTCACCCCCTCAGGGTGCAACTTTCTCCTCTCCTCATGTCCTGCACTGCAGGGCAGTTGTGTAGGATTGTGGATTCACTCTGTGGAAGGCCGGTGGTGTTATCACTGCTGCTCTGCTATACACATTCTGGCAAGGGCATGAAGCTTTATAACCTGGCTAGAGTTTCATAGATGATCTACCAGCAAAGGCTGCCTGAATGAGAAACTGAATCAGCTTATGTCCCAGCTAGCTTGGTCCCAAAACCCACAGACCAGGCCCAGTTCATTTTGAGTGCTGTCCCAGCTTGCTCTGGCTGATGTGGGATTTTGGGAGGCTTGTGCCATTGTGGGCCCTGCTTTGGACATCTTTTGTTTCCACAGCCCACAAACTAGGCCTTGCCAGGCTATTACCCAGGGAGCCCTCCGGGGTGCTTCAGACCCAGTGTCTAATATGCAATAGCAATTGTAATTTAGAAATGCTGTTTTAGCTTAGATTAGGTAAGATGGGCCTGGTGCCTTTGAACTTTGGTTGCTGATTTGAATAACCTAGTACAGCTTTTCTTTTTGTGGAAAAATAAACTATCAAACCTCCCATTCTAATAATATTCCTAAGTCAAAATATATATTAAAAAAACCCACAACAAAACTGTGACAGGAGCTTGAATCTGACAGTATAGCCTGAGAGTTCTGAAGCAGAGAAGTAAAGATCATTACTTTGATTTACTGTAAAGTGCCAGAAGGTAAAAACAAAACAGTTGCCACTAGAGCTGACCAGGAAATCAAATTTCCATTCTTCAGTAATGGAAGAGTTTTCAGAAAATTTGTCCCAATTGGGCCAAAGAGTCTAAATTTTTTGTGAACTGAAATTCTGCAATATTTAATTTCAGAAATTCCAAAACATATTTCTGGAGTGAAATATGCTCCCTGGGACCCTTGGTGGTTGCTGAATGAAACTGACATGCAGTTTTGTAATCAGAAGCTGCTAGGGCTTCCAGGATACCCAGCTCCATGACAGTCCCTGAATGTTCTGAGTTGAGGGTGCCATGGAGCCTGCCAGCCCCAGCAACATATTGCATACTTCAGAAACATCATGTTTTAGTATTTCTGGGATGAAATATTGTGGGATGTCAGGACTCCCCAGCTCTCTGGGCAGCTTGCTCCCCAGACTCCAGAAGTTGGGCAGCCAGCTGGCCCAAGAGTCTCATATCATGGCAGAGCTTCCCTGGAGCTGTCGACTCCGGAAGCACTGGGTTCCAACTCTAAGCCAATTCTTCAGGCCAGCTGCCACGGAGCTGGGCAGGCAAGCTGGCAGGAAACCAAGCAGGTTTTTCACTGAAACGTGCCTAGCAGGCAGGTTTTGAAACATGACTAGCAAGGTAGGGTTCCATCTGAACCCTTCTCAAAATCTACATGTTACCACAAAATGTTTTGCTTTTGACAAATTGGAATTTTCTAACAGAAAAATATTCCATCTGAAAACTTCCAATCACCTTTAGGTGTTACTGCCAAGATGAAAATTAAAGGAGGGGATGGTGGTGGTGGTGGGGAAATACTCCATGAGCACTTTTAGAGACTGATACCATGTCTACACTACAAAGTTTTGTCAGTGCAAGTTGTATCAGGAAACAGTCGTTGACTTTTGTATATCACTTGGGTACTTGCGCGCTTGGGTGCTTTCGTTGGTGCTACACATACCCAACATAAGTGTTGCGTCAGTGTAAAATCTGGCACACCATGGGTAGGTATCCCAGTGTGCCCTGTGCCACTGCCCAGCCCACTGTCTTTTGGGACTTTTTTGCGGTGCTTTATGGGATATCAGTGATTTGCCTAGGGATTTCTGGGAGCGAGAGGTCAAGTTACCACCATGCTGCTTTCTCCATCCTGAAATAATTCCCACATCCTATAATCTTCACACCATTAAAAAAAATCCCCACAGCCCCATGCACTGCATTTTTGTCTCTGCCATCTCTCTGGCAGAAGCATGGATCCGTCACAGCTCAGCACCATTCTCATGATAGTTGCTAATAGAAGATGCATGATTCGCCTGTATTTGCAGAACTTGAACCAGTACTACCACAACCAAGATTGTGATGAGGAAGATGAAGAGATGTTCAAGCACAGTAACCAGATACTCATGGGGATGATGAAAAAAAATGCCAGGTTGCTGCTGGTGATTGCGGAGCCGTTCTGCATGGTGGATCACTGCTTATGGGCTTGAGAAACGAGGACTGATTAATAGGATCTCATTGTAATGCAGGTTTGGGATGATTAGCAGTGGCTTCAGAACTCTTGGATGTGACAGGCCACACTCCAGTATCTGTGTGCTGAGCTTGCCCCAGACCTCCAGTACTGGGACATCAAAATGAGATATACTAACAGTGGAGAAGCAAGTGGCAATCATGATGTGGAAACTTGCAACGCCAGATTGCTGTCCATTAGCTGGCAATCAGTTTGGAGTTGGAAAATCCACAGTGGAGGCAGTTGTCATCAAGTGTGTAAGGCCACTAAGCATCTCCTGCTACACAGGACTGTGATGCTGGGTAATGTACAGGAAATAGTGGATGGATTTGCAGCAATCGGGTTGTCAGACTATACTGGGGTGATACACAACATGCATATCTCTATTCTGGCACTAATCCACCTTGTCACTGTGTACATCAACAGAAAGGGATACTCTTCCATGGTTATGCAAGTGCTAGTGGATCACCCGGGGCACTTAATTGATAGCAACATGATACTCTCATCTTTAAGAACACAGGACTTCTCAAAAAGCTGCAAGCAGGAACGTATTTCCATGACCACTGGATTACCATTGGTGATGTTGAAATGCTAACAGTGATGCTGGGGGACCCGGCCCACCCATTGCTACCCTGGCTCTTGAAGCTGTACACTGGCTACCTGAACAGCACCAAAAAAAGATTCAGCTACTAACTCAGCAGGTAAAGACCCTTGAATGTGCTTTTGGTAGATAGAAAGGGTGCTGGTGCTGTTTATTCACTAGCTAGGATCTCAGCAAGGCCAACATCTCCTTCATTATAGCTGGTTATTGTGTATTACATAATATCTGTGAGGACGAAGGGGACTGGGTGTCTGCTGAATTTGAAAAGCCAGACACATGAGCTAAGAGAAGAGCCAACTGGAGATATATGGCTAAAGGAGGCATTAAAGAAAGGCTCTTTTAACAGTCAACCACAATCATGTTCTCTGATGGTTTTATGAAAGTGACTGTCGTGTGTACGAAGATTAAATACCAGTGGGTGTTTGCTTCCTGCTGTGAATTCTGTAATGCTTGGTGTAAACTAATAAAGATACCAAGTTTTCAAAAAAAGAACGTTGTGTGCAAAGAAACAGACAACAAAATTAAAGAGCCAACAAACAAACAAAGTTAAGTCTTCTACCAACACTGTAAAAGGGTGAACCATACTTGAAAATGCCAAGTAAAAAGGAAGTAAAGCGTGATCATTAATATTCATATATGTAAAACCTACTACAGTATAGTAGGTTGTGGCTACACATGCACCTTGTGGTTTTCACAGGTCTGTATATGTGTAGTTATGATTCTTCTTCTTGTCCCGCCCATGTGCAGTGGTAGGGATAAGGATGTAGAGTAGGCTGCCATCTGATATGTTGGGGGATGTAGGGAGCTGCGACTGTGGAGTTCTCCAATAACTGGAAAGGCTGTTGAGTCCAGGATCTTGGGCACGTAGGTCAATACTGCTCTGCAAAGTCTGAGTTTGTTGCCTGAGCAAATTCATGATGTCCTGGTGCACTTCCCGATGCACCTCTCTGTCTTTTTCCCTCTCCTGCAGCAACTGCTCTCTCCATTCTCAGTCTTTCATGGTCATATGGCTCTTCCCAAGCCCTATGTTCACAGACTTGAGGCAGTAGAAGATGGGAGGGAGTCAGAGAGCAAGTCCTTCTGAATCCTATTCTTTCTCCTCCAGATCAGGGTCAGACATTCAGGAGCATCTTCAAACAGATCCTGCCTCATAGTATGGTCCTTGCCACATCTCCTCCCCACCTCCTTTCTTGTGGAGGAAAGACCTCAATATTGATGCAAAAATTACATTAATAAAATTATTTTGACTTAATTTCTTAAGTCATTACAGACTTGTTTGCACCTTTATTGAATATTAAGATATAGCTTTAAGAAGGTTATAGTCAGGATGTTTGGAAATACATATGTTTGGCTAGTTATGTTAGGAAATGTTAAAGCTAATCAAAGAAATTCCAGGTTTCTGTTTTTATTTCCCATGGACAAGCAAATATCAAGAAATAAAGCATGTAAACATTGATGTTTTAGGAAGAAACATGATTGTGAAAGGAATGTAGGGTGTGTTATCAAAGCAATAAGTTTAGGTAAAGTGGGCTCTACCAATCCCCACTCTTGCAAGAAAACCTGCTTGTGTTCTTAAACACTTTAGAGAAAAACATGTTTAGTTGGAGATGTTTTAAACTTTTATTTATTTCTTAAATGTTGAAATGACAAACACCTCTGTGAAAATGCAGACTTCCAAATACGTTAGCTAAATGAAAACTTCCTAATATAGCTCCTGATGTCATTGCTGTGTAAATGTTAAAATGCCTGATGGACCAACATGGAATCTAATGACCTTGCTCAACTAGTGTGAGAAGCCATTTAAGTATAGGATATTCATATTAATGGGAAATTAATTTCTGGCAGTGCACAAGCAAACCCTCAACCAACTCTGGAATAGAAGAATCAAATCTCCAAAGTCGTCAACACTTAATTATTTAAGCTCAAGAATATTTGATTTATTTAATTAAAAAAAAACACTTTTTAAGAACAGAACTTTTGTATAAAAACAGGAATGTTTTGGACTATTGGAAAAATCTTAAAAGAGAAAACTAAAAAAAATCTTAGAAAATGAACTGAACAAAAAGAAAAAGTTTTAATTTTAAAAGATATCTGGATCTTTCCATCCCAAAGAACAAAGGCAGTTAAAGAAATGCTGCATATTCATTAAACAGACTGCATATTCAAGAGCTGAAAGTGTCACCTAAGCCAACCCTTAGGATGACAGCAATCAACTTTAATCTAAAAATTCTAAATCTAAAAACCTCAAAAGGGTGTGTGTTTCTATAGTTTCTTCAAAATAGGAAGGAGACAGGTTTTAAAAACTCTGAAGTGAGCCCTGTGCCCCTACCCCTGCCCCTGGCTACTTAGACAGCAAGCACCTCACAACCCATCCTATCCATCCAGCAAAGTGCCACAGACAGATAGGAAAAACACAGAAGACTCAAGAAGAAACCAAGGAAACCTCCCCAAAACGTCAACCTGCTTTGGTGAGAGAAAGTTAACTAAGACACTGCCAAGACCCTTGTAATGATTTTTTTGGGCTATTATGATGCTTTTGTAACTTAAAATATTAACTTTCTCCTGTTAATCATCAGATGGTTAAACCATGTCTTCCTGGAGAGGAGATGCGCTAAACATTGGCAAACAGAAATAGTGGATTTTAATTGGATTTAGGATTCTTAATATTGATTAATTGGCCTGAAATGGCTTCTACTAGGTAACTAATTTAAATATTTTCTTAAATTTCGTAGGATTAGTTAAGATTGCTTACGTTCTCCAACTATAAATTGTCTTGCTATTTAAGCTTAAGCTGTTTATGTAGAGGCAACAATAGTTGGTTTCAGTATCTAATACGATGCTAAACTGCATTCATAATAATTCTAGGCAACATTATACTTTGGTCTTAACTTACTAAGAGAAAAGCACCCCCTGGACTGGTTCACGCTCCAGCATGTAATCTCTTTTAAAGCTCTCCACGGAGAGAGAGACAAGAGATTGTAATGGAAGTCACCAGTGATTTACTTGTTGTTTTCTTTTCCTTTATTTAATAATAAAATGATTAATAATTATGATTATTTTTCTTTGCCTTAATCGTGGTGTCCCCTAAAGTATGTAAAAGACCCCCCCATGACTAAATAGTAGGAGCCACATCCTTGGGTTGGCAGCCAGAGAAAAAGTAGTAAGAGTTGGCCTACTGCTTCATGTTTCTCTCAGCTAAATAGTTTTAGTAATTTTTAAAATAAAATTATGTTGTGTCCAACAATTTAAGATTACCCCTTTCCAGTCCACATCTGCCCCCACATCACTGTTCACAGCCGGGATCTCCTCCTCAGGCTCCAGCAAAGCATTCACAGTGCTCTGTAGCGTGTCAGTGGAGTCACCACCAAGTATGGCATGGTTTGTTGTAAAACGGCAGGTCTGGGGACAACACCAGATTTATTGTTGCCCTCCCTTGCCTTCTGATATCCCAGGGAAAGTTCCTTTGCTGTCAGGTGCCACTACTGTTCACCCCTCTCAGGCCCCTGTTTCAGCATCCCCTGTGCAATCTGCACATAGCTGTCAATATTTCTGTGGCTGTTCCATAGATATGCTTGCACAGCCTCTTCTCCTCACACAAGTAGATCCAGAACATCTTGCCTGCTCTCAGCAGGAGTGCTTCTAGTGCTTCTGGAGCTGGCAAGGTCTGATGCACACAAAAAAGGTGAGCTGATAGGTGTGTTCCTCAGGGGGAGGCAGTTAGGAAAAGGGATTTTTAAAGGAGGGGTGAGGAGGTGGTGGGCAGCTTTGGGTCTCTGTGACCTCTTGGCTGTGGAGTTTGTGACCAGAGAGGCCACTTTTGCAGGAATAGGGGCACCTTGGGACAACTACTGGAGAGCAGTTAGAGTTGACATAGGAAATGCAGTGTTTACAGTCGCACTGTCACCCTAAGTAGGTCAACTGTGTCAATGATGGTGTCATTGTGTCACTGTAATGGTGTGCATATGTTGGCAGGAGACAAATTTTGGTGTAGACACATGCCACAACTAGGTTGATGCAAGTCAAAGTACGGTGTCCTAACTTTGTAGTATAGATCAGGCCTGAGTATACAGTGCACTAAGTTAATGCTAAAAATCAACCTATGAAATGTATCTTAAAATCTTTGTCAGAAGTTTGCCAAAAATGTTTTTGTAATAATTGATGATATAAAAACTCCAGAGATTTTAATAACGTTTGAACTATCACTTTTCCAGGCATCAATAAATTTACAAAGAAACTTCGCAGTCCATATGCAATTGATAACAATGAGCTACTTGACTTCCTTTCCAGAGTTCCCTCAGATGTACAAGTGGTGTGTATATATTTTTTTAATTCTCATATGGTTGTCAATTTAACATTAGATTAATAATTCTATGGCTTTGTTTTTTATAATTTTTAAAACGGTATTATTTTGTTTTGACTTTATATTCTCTGGCTCATATAAATTGAAACTCAAACAGGCTGGTGAATCTTCTGCACTTTTTCCAGTTAGGGAATTAGTTTTTGCCTTGGTTGTATCTTTAGGGAGCCTCAGGGGCAATCAGTTTTTAAAAAAAAAAAAAAAAAGGGGGGGGGGGGTTTGGGGAAATGGTAGTGGGTGACCGAATTGCTATTAACCAACTGCCAGGGACTGTTGTAAATATCGCTGGAGTAATGTAGTGCTGGGGTTTGTTGTAGGAAATGCTTCTGCCTGAAGCCATCAGCCCCTGAAGAGAGGAAATAGGGATATCACATAATGAAAGGAAATTCAATAGTGCAGCCAATGGCAGGCTGTTTTGCCCAGTATCTTGTGGTAGCACTGTGAATTTGGGTTATTGTTGCCACCTATTTTTCTAAGGTGAAAATTGTTTTATTTACTATAGGGGATGAGGTTGCCCTTTTAAAAAAATGTGTTATGAAGTTCATGCACTTATATTGTGGTGTGGGATCTTACATGAACTGTTAAGTGTTACAGCATGTTGTTCTCATAAATCACTAGGTAGATCAAGAGGATAGGCTTTAACATTTTCAGATGCTGGGTTAAATTCATACTTGGTGTTGCACTTGCAGACGTTATGTCTGAATCTGCCCCTCTACATGGTGTGGGCTTTGCATTACTGGAGAATGTATTAAATAACAGATTGTAAGGAATTTTTATTGATCTCTTTCGACTGGATACTGTTTTATTTTCATTTTGTGAGGAAAACAAAAAGACTTCCCTAAATCAATACCCTATTTTATTTCCTGGCAGGATTTTCCTAATTCTGATTTTTCTTCTTACTCCTGATCTATCATTCTATTGTTTTTGCAGCCCAGCTGCAGATCCCATACAGTTTGAAGCAGAATAGCACTTTTTCCCCCCAAGGAAAAAATCTCTTATTCCTTTGGTGCTCTTTTTTTCTGCTGGTGAGTGGCCACCTGACCAGTTTCTTTCTGAATGTTGTGTTTAAACAGGTGCACTACCAAGAACTGAAACAAGATCCCAGTCACAGCCCAAATAAGAGGAAGAGAAACAATCCTGGCTAGCCAGCTTCATCTCCTGAGGAGTCTAGCATCTGCTGAGGGAAGATAAAAGGAAAAGCCCAAAGCCTAGGCAGCATTTCCTTTCTCTAAGCTTTTTATTTATTTTGCCTTTTTATCACAGTGGAGAGAATTTGTAAATATTGTACAAAAGCATTTATCATTCAAAATGTATTTAGCATTGTACAGAAAAATTTGATGAAGCCTTCAAATATGGGTTATACTGTGGGGAAAGCCTGTGATTCATAACATAACACAATAAAAATACGTAATGTAAAATAAGTGGTAGATATGTAATATCTTTTGATAGTAGAAGGCACATAAAACTAAATTAAATATTCAAGTCATGCTGATGAAATCTGCAAAAATATAAATATAAATCTGATTTGAAAATGTAAGTGCAGTTTTATTTGAACATTAATATTTTTATCCAATAAGTTTCCATTACAGTTTTTTATTTTTTATAACTTTAAACAGAAATACAATGTAATGGAACCTACTGCATTTAAGTTTTATCAAAGCTTTAGACACTCTTGTTAACTTCTCGTGCAGTGTATTCCTCATTAGCTTACAAGTAGCCCAAGTGCAAATTTCTTACTAGAGCTCCATTAATTGAAGAGATTCCTGCCTTTTTTATCATTCCATCATGAGACTTTAAAATACATACATATATCTAAAAATACTGCCAGGTTTGTAACTGACTACATCTCTTTTTTATATGTACCAATAATATTAATTTGTACTAACTAGTTTAGTGAATGAAATACATAGTTCAGTTGTAAAGAAAATTCTATCAGATTAAATCCATATTGCTTCAGGTGTCAGGTTATGAACACCATTTGTGCACATAAAGACTTTTAATACTAAACTGTTACAGAAAATGTTTTTGCTTTCTAATTACAAAGTCATATTAAAATGCTTTATGGCATATTATATTACCTGTTACTGGTGTGACATACAGTGTAAGGGAAAAATGCAGTAGTAAAAGTGATATACCAGTTTTATTTCTTTGTTTAATAAAGTAATCAGTCCTCCTGATACAGACATCCCCCACTGCCTGAAAGTCTATTTTGTAAATTAAATGGCATGCACACAAACATGATTTACATTTCAAATGTTTTAATAGCCATTGTATAAATAATACATAGAGATATATTCTCATATCTCTGCATGAAGAGTTCTACACCTAAAGTAACTCCCCAGATAGGAGTGTACTATCCACTACTAAGTGCCTACTTATTTGACTCTTAGTCAACACTCTTAGTAATGTCACATGGAATTTTGCCTGAATAGGAACTGCAGGATTATGGCCAGGAGAAATTCTCTGTGTCCTATTTTGTGGGGCAGCTGGCTTGTGTTGTGATTGCTGGGAAAGTTGCATTGCACTACGTATTTGAAAAAGATATTTAGAAATAGCGCGTGCAGGGAAATGTATATGTGTGTCTAGCTCTCATGAGCAATGCAGTTAATTATTTAATTTGGAAACTTATTTTTGTTGTAAAGATATGTTGCTAATTAATGCTTTTTATAATATAGCTATTTTGATCTTTTCTGTTTGTATAACATGCCTGAAAGAATGCCACTCCTATTACCTTTCTGTGAAAAGCCTTTGGCCTAAATGTGCTCCAGATAGATCATTATGTTATAGTGATCTATTTAAAATGCACCCATATCTATCCTGTCACTGTTGGTTGCTGAAGAACAATACACCATTAGTGAATAAAAATACTGCCAGGTTTGTAACTGACTACATCTCTTTTTATATGTACCAATAATATTAATTTGTACTAACTAGTTTAGTGAATGAAATATAGTTCAGTTGTAAAGAAAATACTATCAAACTAAATCCATATTGCTTCAGGTGTCAGGTTATGAACACCATTTGTGCACAACGCAACCTTACTAAAGCATTATTGTGGGACTCTTATTTGAAATAACTTTAAATTTGATGAAGTGTAAAAATTTGTCCCCCATTGATGTATCCAGACTTTCTCTGCTGTCCTGAAAGCCTTGTACTCTATCTTATCCATCAGTAGTTGTGCAATTTCCTATACTGAATTTCTAGTATTTAGTTCAATGGTAATGTCTACCTTATGAACAGTTACAGCATTGTCCAGCTACACTGGAAGGAGGACAGGAGATATTCTGTAGTTTAATAAGCTGACAACTTTATTCTTAAATGTCTGGGCATACCTCACAGATGAAAGTGCAGGTAATTCCATAAACCTATACGGAGGGGGCTTCTGTCACTCTCCTCCTTACATATTCTGGTCCCCTCATCCTCCCACCCCCTCAAATGTGGGTGGTGGTTGTTTTTGGGGGGGAGGAGGGGAAAGAGACTATGGACAATATTGGTTCCTGCCTGTATGAGTCATATAGGAGCTCTAAACAGCCTGTTTCTGCTCCTTTAAATAATACCTCCTTAAAATGGATTGGTAAAGGATTTAATCTGAGCACTCTGTCCCTTCCCTATGGAGTATCCACACAGGACAGCTTCCCCACATTTACATAAGGAGTTGTGACATCCTAGCCTAACTCCTCTTTCATGTTTGCCCCAGCTAAGCCCCCTGAACTTGCTGTGGGGAAAGTGATAAACCCCCTCACCTTACTTTAGCCAATCTGATGCGCTGGGAGGGAGAACATAAGAATGGCCGTACTGGATCAGACCAAAGGTCCATCTAGCCCAGTATCCTGTCTACCGACAGTGGCCAATGCCAGGTGCCCCAGAGGGAGTGAACCCAACAGGCAATGATCAAGTGATCTCTCTCCTGCCATCCATCTCCACCCTCTGACAGACAGAGGCTAGGGCCACCCTTCCTTACCCATCCTGGCTAAAGCCATTAATGGACTTAACCTCCATGAATATATCCAGTTCTCTTTTAAACGCTGTTGTAGTCCTAGCCTTCACAACCTCCTCAGGCAAGGAGTTCCACAAGTTGACTGTGCGCAGAACTTTCTTTTATTTGTTTTAAACCTGCTACCCATTAATTTCATTTGGTGGCCCCCAGTTCTTGTATTATGGGAGCAAGTAAAATATCTTTTCCTTATTTACTTGCTCTACATCACTCATGATTTTATATACCTCTATCATATCCCCCCTTAGTCTCCTCTTTTCCAAGCTGAAAAGTCCTAGCCTCTTTAATCTCTTCTCATATGGGACCTGTTCCAAACCCCTAATCATTTTAGTTGCCCTTCTCTGAACCTTTTCTAATGCCAGTATATCTTTTCTGAGATGAGAAGACCACATCTGTATGCAGTATTCAAGATGTGGGCGTATCATGGATTTATAGAAGGGCAATAAGATACTCTCCATCTTATTTTCTATCCCCCTTTTAATAATTCCTAACATACTGTTTGCTTTTTTTGAGCGCCGCTGCACACTGCGTGGACATCTTCAGAGAACTATCCATGATGACTAAGATCTTTTTCCTGATTTGTTTTAGCTAAATTAGCCCCCATCGTATTGTATGTATAGTTGGGGTTATTTCTTCCAATGTGCCTTGCTTTACATTTATCCACATTAAATTTCATTTGCCATTTTGTTGCCCAACCACTTAGTTTTGTGAGCTCTTTTTGAAGTTCTTCACAGTCTGCTTTGGTCTTAACTATCTTGAGCAGTTTAGTATCATCTGCAAACTTTGCCACCTCACTTTTTACCCCTTTCCCATTTCTGAATAGGATTGGTCCTAGGACTGACCCTTAGGGGACACCACTTGTTACCCCTCTCCATTCTGAGAATTTACCATTTATTCCTACCCTTTGTTCCCTGTCTTTTAACCAGTTCTCAATTCATGGAAGGACCATCCCTCTTATCCCATGACAACTTAATTTATGTAAGAGCCTTTGGCAAGAGACCTTGTCAAAGGCTTTCTGGAAATCTAAGTACACTATATCCACTGGTTCCCCCTTGTCCACATGTTTGTTGACCCCTTCAAAGAACTCTAATAGATTAATAAGACACGATTTCCCTTTACAGAAACCATGTTGACTTTTGCCCAACAATTTATGTTTTTCTGTGTGTCTGACAATTTTATTCTTTACTATTGTTTCACCTAATTGTCCGGTACTGACAGACTTACTGGTCTCTAATTGATGGGATCACCTCAAGCCCTTTTTAAATATTGGCATTACATTAGCTATCTTCCAGTCACTGGGTACAGAAACCGATTTAAAGGACAGGTTACAAACTATAGTTAATAGTTCCGCAACTTCACATTTGAGTTCTTTCAGAACTCTTGGGTGAATGCCATCTGATCCCCGAGACTTGTTACTGTTAAGTTTATCAATTAGTTCCAAAATCTCCATTGCAACTACCACAATGCCCACAGTGTATTCTGCCAATACCTGGTATTTCTCCACAGGTGGGAAGGTGGGTGCTGCTCCACCCAAAAGAGGGCTTTTGCTGCACTGGCATGGACTTGTATAGTCCTTCCCCTCTCTTCTGGTCAGCAGGAGGTGGGGAGGAATGAGTCAGCCTCCCCAGCTGACCTAGTCTGTAGCAGAAAGTCACTCCCTGGTTTACTAGCCCTTAAAGGGCATACACCTTTTCCAACAAGCTAGACAACAGCCCCCACTACTTAATATATAGTGAGATCATTAAACAAGAGGAAGCTGTCAGTATTAGGTAGATCAGTATGTTAGATATTTGGCAGCATTTTTCTTTGGTAACCTGTACTCTTGTTTTCTCGTGAATTATATGCTGGAAGACGCATGGGCTGAAGCAGAATGAAAACTTCACTTTTTCAATATACAGCAGTAAATTTTTCAAGATTAAAATCAAAAGTAGAGAGTTATCACTTAATATTTTTAATGCTTCACCCACCTACAGTGCATCTCATTGTGCAAATGAAATTTACATAAATGACACTGATTAAAAATGCAACCTCATTATATAGGATGGGCCTGCAGCAATTAAAGTCAGTGCTCCACCATGGTTTCTCACTGATTCTCGAGGAAGGACTGCTAGGCAGAGATGGCGTTCACCTTTCAAGTAGAGGAAAGACCCTATTCAGACACTGATTGGCTAACCTAGTGAGGAGGGCTTTAAACTAGGTTCGACGGGGACAGGTGAGCAAAGCCCACAGGTAAGTGGGGAACATGGAGACCGGGGAGATGGGTCGGAAACGAGAGGGAGTGTGGGCTATATTGGCAGAGAGAAAGGAGGGTCAGGACAAAACTGGGAGGAAAGATCAAACCAGTATCTTAGATGCCTATATACAAATGCGAGAAGTATGGGGAATAAGCAGGAAGAACTGGAAGTGCTAATAAATAAATACAACTATGACATTGTTGGCATCACTGAAACTTGGTGGGATAATACACATGATTGGAATGTTGGTGTGGATGGGTACAGCTTGCTCAGGAAGGATAGACAGGGGAAAAAGGGAGGAGGTGTTGCCTTATATATTAAAAACGTACACACTTGGACTGAGGTAGAGATGGACATAGGAGTTGGAAGTGTTGAGAGTCTCTGGGTTAGGCTAAAAGGGGTAAAAAACAAGGGAGATGTCATGCTAGGAGTCTACTACAGGCCACCTAACCAGGTGGAAGAGGCTTTTTTCAAGCAACTAACAAAATCATCCAAAGCCCAAGATTTGGTGGTGATGGGGGACTTCAACTATCCGGATATATGTTGGGAAAATAACACAGCGGGGCACAGACTATCCAACAAATTCTTGGACTGCATTGGAGACAACTTTTTATTTCAGAAGGTTGAAAAAGCTACTAGGGGGGAAGCTGTTCTAGACTTGATTTTAACAAATAGGGAGGAACTCGTTGAGAATTTGAAAGTAGAAGGCAGCCTGGGTGAAAGTGATCATGAAATCATAGAGTTTGCAATTCTAAGGAAGGGAGAACAGCAAAATAGAGACAATGGATTTCAGGAAGGCAGATTTTGGTAAGCTCAGAGAGCTGATAGGTAAGGTCCCATGGGAATCAAGACTGAGGGGGAAAACAACTGAGGAGAGTTGGCAGTTTTTCAAAGGGACACTATTAAGGGCCCAAAAGCAAGCTATTCCGCTGGTTAGGAAAGATAGAAAATGTGGCAAAAGACCACCTTGGCTTAACCACGAGATCTTGCACGATCTAAAAAATAAAAAGGAGTCATATAAAAAATGGAAACTAGGACAGATTACAAAGGATGAATATAGGCAAACAACACAGGAATGCAGGGGCAAGATTAGAAAGGCAAAGGCACAAAATGAGCTCAAACTAGCTACGGGAATAAAAGGAAACAAGAAGACTTTTTATCAATACATTAGAAGCAAGAGGAAGACCAAAGACAGGGTAGGCCCACTGCTTAGTGAAGAGGGAGAAACAGTAACAGGAAACTTGGAAATGGCAGAGATGCTTAATGACTTCTTTGTTTTGGTCTTCACCGAGAAGTCTGAAGGAATGCCTAACATAGTGAATACTAATGGGAAGGGGGTAGGTTTAGCGGATAAAATAAAAAAAGAACAAGTTAAAAATCAGAACTGCAATTACAGGTATGGGGCAGTAGAAACATCTGGAACATTTTATATTAATTTCAGCTTAAGCCAACTAAAGCATAAAAGAAATCAATCTTCAAATCCTTTACTAGGGAACTTTGACTGCTCTCAGAAAGAACTCTGAGATACTTAGGTTATCAACGGGATAGATGTAAACATGCTATCTTTACAAAAAGCCACTATTATCTTTTCAAGAGCACTTAGAGAACTAGATGGAAGATGACCAAGGTTGGGAGCATGAAGCAGTTAGTCAAGTGGCTGGGGTTAGAGCAAAAGGAGTGATGATGGGAAAGTAGAGAGGTGCAGGAACTAGAGCATGTAGGTCCTTAAAGGCAGAAAAAATAGTAATAATAAAAAAAATTAAGGAGCATGTAACACTGTTGCCAGCAGTCCTAAAGAATTTGAAAAGGACAAGGTCAGAGCATCAGGCAAGGTAGATTATTTTTGCAGCATGATTCACTGTA
This sequence comes from Trachemys scripta elegans, assembly GCF_013100865.1. Classification (NCBI taxonomy): domain Eukaryota; kingdom Metazoa; phylum Chordata; order Testudines; family Emydidae; genus Trachemys; species Trachemys scripta. The sequence continues at coordinate 56,532,681 of NC_048303.1, read as the reverse complement.
AATGCAATATATCCCTTCAATTCCCTGGATTTATTACTGTAATGTAAATTTTAATTATAAATTAAGATTTTTAGATCAATAAAATATTCATTTAAAAACTGACACGCACATTTCATGAACTGTTACGGTATTAATATCCAAAGAAGTAAGAATCTCTAATAGATACTTATTGCTCAGAGGGTGTGTGTCATACTTCTATAGAATTTCATTTTGGTATGTAAGAATTTATTACCTAACGAATTAAGCCATAGCCATATTTTTAAATCAGTTAAATTAAATCTGGATATTAAATATAAAAATCCTAAAAAGACAAACTGAGCCCCAGTAAGATGGTGAGTAAATATAAACATTATTTCCCAGATCAATTGTAGTACAACAACAACAAAAATCCAATTATGTCAAAAATGCTTTTTTATATTTGTCAGATTATTCAGTAGAAAAGCCTAAATAGTTTAGCCTCTACTGGTGTAGCAATAAGTAAACACAAATGTTTCTTTTAACATAAAAGATCAATAGAAAAACCAAGTCAAAACTCTGTTTCTCAGTCAAATTCCAAATAAATTAGAACAGGTTATTCACAGAAAGTCCACAAAATTATTTGCTTACCTTCTTTATCCTGCTGGGATGATTCAATAGTACAATTGTATCACTAGGGAGTAGCTTTTCATAATTTTATAGACTTTGCTCTTAAAAATTGCTTTTAGGCTGAAAGTTGATAAAGAAAAACTTTTAGGAGCAAAACAATCACTAAAAAAGAAATAGGCAAACATCATCACTTCCAGTACACAGGGCCGGCTCCAGGCACCAGCTTACCAAGCAGGTGCTTGGGGTGGCATGTCCAGCTGTTCGGCGGCAATTCGGCGGACGGTCCCTCACTCCTGCTCGGAGCGAAGGACCTCCGCTGAATTGCCACCGCAGATCGCTGTTTGTTTGTTTGGCTGCTTGGGGCGGCCAAAACCCTGGAGCCAGCCCTGCCAATACATGTAACTTTGTGGTTGCATTTAGGTACAATGATATGCATTGATCAGTGGCAAAGGAGGGACAGTCATCTGGAAGTATCAGAGGGGTAGCCATGTTAGTCTGAATCTGCAAAAAGCAACAGAGGGTCCTGTGGCACCTTTGAGACTAACAGAAGTATTGGGAGCATAAGCTTTCGTGGGTAAGAACCTCACTTCTTCAGATGCAAATAATGGAAATTTCCAGAGGCAGGTATAAATCAGTATGGAGATAACGAGGTTGGTTCAATCAGGGAGGGTGAGGTGCTCTGCTAGCAGTTGAGGTGTGAACACCAAGGGAGGAGAAACTGCTTCTGTAGTTGGATAGCCATTCACAGTCTTTGTTTAATCCTGATCTGATGGTGTCGAATTTGCAAATGAACTGGAGCTCAGCAGTTTCTCTTTGGAGTCTGGTCCTGAAGTTTTTTTGCTGTAAGATGGCTACCTTTACAACCGCATCTGCTCCAACCCCTCAGACAGAGACCAACACCTACAAGATCTTCACCAAGCATTCTTAAAACTACGATACCCACACAAGGAAATAAAGAAACAAATCAACAGAGCCAGACATGTACCCAGAAGCCTCCTGCTATAAGACAGTCCCAAAAAAGAAACCAACAGAACTCCACTGGCCATCACCTACAGTCCTCAGCTTAAACCTCTCCAACGCAGCATCAGTGATCTACAATCCATTCTGGACAATGATCCCTCACTTTCACAGACCTTGGGAGGCAGGCCAGTCCTTGCCCACAGACAACCCGCCAACCTTAAGCATATTCTCATCAGCAACCACGCACCGCACCATAACAACTCTAACTCAGGAACCAACCCATGCAACAAACCTCAATGCCAACTCTGCCCACATATCTACACCAGCAACACCATCACAGGACCTAACCAGATCAGCTACAACATCACCGGCTCATTCACCTGCACGTCCACCAATGTTATATATGCCATCATGTGCCAGCAATGCCCCTCTGTTATGTACATTGGCCAAACTGGACGGTCACTACGCAAGAGGAGAAATGGACACAAGTCAGATATCAGGAATGGCAATATACAAAAACCTGTAGGAGAACACTTCAACCTCCCTGACCACACAATAGCAGATGTAAAGGTAGCCATCTTACAGCAAAAAAACTTCAGGACCAGACTCCAAAGAGAAACTGCTGAGCTCCAGTTCATTTGCAAATTTGACACCATCAGATCAGGATTAAACAAAGACTGTGAATGGCTATCCAACTACAGAAGCAGCTTCTCCTCCCTTGGTATTCACACCTCAACTGCTAGCAGAGCACCTCACCCTCCCTGATTGAACTAACCTCATTATCTCCATAATGATTTATACCTGCCTCTGGAAATTTCCATTACTTGCATCTGAAGAAGTGCGGTTCTTACCCATGAAAGCTTATGCTCCCAATACTTCTGTTAGTCTTAAACGTGCCACAGGACCCTCTGTTGCTTTCAGCTGGAAGTCTTATTAAATAAAGGGGAACTTTGAATATCAACATGATTAAGCTTCACAACTCTCAATTTAGAAAAGAAATTAAATGTCTTAAACAACTGTTTTACAATATGTTGTTTGTAACAGATTGTTCTGGACACTGCAGGAACACAGACAATACATCAGGATTTTGGTTTTAATTTATTAAACACATCTGGGAAACTATCTGGCAATAACTCATTAGGTGCAGGTCATTTTTTCCCCCTGTAATTTGCATCACCAGGGGAAAGCTACTCGCAGCCCCCTTTTCCACACCTTTAACTTGATCTCAGTACTATTGCTGGGACCCCTTTTGTTTCCAAGATGTTTAAAAAGATATGAGGAATAGGGATTGGTTCCTTGCTGTACCACATATTAGGAGCCTCAATTCCATCCCCCGCAACCTCTTCAAAGATGCATTCTTCTAATCTTGCTTCCAACTGTAGTTTGTCATAGAACCAGACCCCCTAGTGAATGACGACTGGCACTGAGCACCTGCCAAGATGCAACAACACAATCTTTGCAATCTAACCTACTCAACAGGGGCTGGGCTGCTAAGGGGAAGTCAAGAAAATCTCTTCTGTGCCTCAACCCCTTGTCCAAAACAAAGGCCTTTTCCTCTTTCCAGGGTGCCAATTAATCCTCCCCTTGGGTGCACAGGAGCCAATGGGCTTCCACTGCACCCTTCAATCCACCTAATCAACTAGGAAGTTCCCCTGCCCCAGCTTATTTTCTACTTCTCAAGGCCAGGAAGACAATGGAAATCTTTAAAGGAGTCTCAGGGCATTCTTTCCCCCACTGCCCCATCTCTGAAAATAGGTCGGCTGGGGCATTTTTATTGTGAAGCTGAACTGAGGAAAGTGGCCACAAGCACATGCATGGTAATCTTTTAAGGACTGTTAGGATATATTTAAACAAGGTCTGCTCCACCTCTGAGAATCTGACCACATACCCCTTGGTATTGTTAAAGGTAAAAAATACATTTTTCAAGGCGATTCTAGGTAAAAATGTTAGTTGCTACAGAAAAATTGATTAAAAACAGAACTGTGATGTCACTGATTAGTAATAAAGCACTAATCGTTTGTTTAAAGGACAAGAATTTTAATTCCAATATGCTCCTGAAAGTGAATGTTGTTTACAAGAAAACAAACATGATTTACTGGAAAAAGGATGGGGTACATACTAAAGAGGTCACTGAAGGATCAGTGTCCTATTTTTATTTTCCCTTCATGACACAAGTACACTCTCTTCTCCCCCATCCTGCAAACAAAACAAAAAAGCTTTGTCCCTACCTCCCTCTCCACCTACCATGTAATTTCTTTTCACAGATAACCTTTTTAAAAATCTTGCCCTTTCTCAGCTGCCACTTCTCGTCATTCCTGCAGCATCATTTTCAGTGTGTCCACTTCCTCTCCTCTCTATTCTTTGCCTTCTCCTAATCTCCTGGCAATCCTCTCTTCGCACAGATTCAACTACTATCTTTAAACCAATACATCAGTTTTACCTTAACTCCTGGACCTGTCTCCAGTCCAGTCCTACATCTTTTTCATGTGTCTCACCTTAAACAGAGCTCCTTGTCTTTCCTTCAAGCCCTCCCCCACTTCCTCTCATTCACCACTGCCATCCTCCCTCTCAATCCTGCCTACATCCTGGACCCCATCTTCTTTCTAGATCCTGCATATCTCAATCTCATAGAAATCTTCAACTTTGTCCTCCATAGTATCTTTAAGATTTGGCCTCTTCTTCTTGTCCACAGCACTGAAATTCTAGTTCAGGCCCTCATCTACCATCTTGACCTACAGAAACCCCTTCTCTGGGCTTCCTAGCACAAGACAATCTAGCTATCCTGTGTAAACATACCTTTATATTACTGTAACTCTCATCTGCTTTCCCCCATTTCTTCTAAATATTTACTATGCCCATTTGTTATGCTTAGTCTGAATATTAGGTTATAACTCTTTAGAGAAAGATTGAACTCTGTTATTACAGCATTTAGCACTATGGGGCTCTGCTGGTGGCTAGGGATACTGAGTGCTATGGTCTTTTACATAATATCCCCCCTTGTCCTTGGCAGACATTTCTCCTTCCATGCTGGTTAGGTACTTAGCTGCTCACTTTCACTGCTTAAGGTAGTTGTATTTAAACGGTGGGCACAGATTCTGAAGCATTTGGGAATCCTACCATATGAAAGGTACAATAGAAATGAAAAATACTAGAACTCAAGATCTACCAGTAGCATTTGGAAATAAAGGGAAGAAACAATCTTTGGCAGGAGGTTGTGTAGGTGTTACTGTAGTATGTAAGCCTTAAACTATGGGCTAAGTCATTTGGAGCTTAAGTGTACTGATTTACAGAATCTGGCTGCACTCCAGTGAAAGGGGAGGAACTTATGTTCTGAATGATTACAATCAAATCATATATTTTGCATTTTATTTTGGAAGTGTTTAAGGACAAGGCCACAACAACAAAAACAGGAAAGCAGTGGTGTGTAAAGAGTGTTATGTTTCCAGTAAGCACTCGTGTCACAGCAAGGACATTTGGGGATGGATATAAGAAGAGGGTTATTCTAAGGAATTATGCAAAGCTGAAAACTAAATTTTCACACTGCAGTTTTCCTGTTCTTTTGCTAAATCCTGTTGTTTATATAATTATACACAGTGATTTGATGTTTGCAGTTTGGGCCCTTTCTCTAGAGGGCAACACAGAGGTTGTGTTTTGACCCTACTCTCTCCAAAAGAATGACATTTAAAAATAAAATAGAATTTTAAATGATTAACATTTTTAATTGATGCACAGTCAAATATGAGAATATTCAAATTTAGTAATGCTGTTTAGATTTTAATTCAACCAGAGGTAAATCAAAGAGAGGAAAAAAAAGAGTCTCAGTGGTGCAGCTTAAGTGTTCATACCAGCAGTCCAGCTAGAGAACTGGGTTTCAAATCTTACTGAGGACACAGATACTCAAGAGTTTTGGTGTCTGCTAGTCCTTAAAATCACAGACCCATTTTATAATCTGGCACAACTGAAAGTAACCAGGATTAGAAGAGCAGGGTTAATGCAAATGAGGCTTTGGGTGCATTGTCATACCTGTGTGTGGAGGTTTGCATAGTATCTGCCCATGGTGCTCCTGGCTCAACCTGGTGCATTAATCCCTCGCTTTTCATTAGCACTAAATTAAATGTGACCAATTTAAAAAGGAAAATGACAACAGATAAGGATGAACTATCAGCCTTACCTTTGAATTTCCTGGGTTTTGTCTGTATCTCAGCCCTGAAAAAGTTACATTCTTCTTTGCATTTAACATACAGTTGATGAAATATGACATACATTACTGCAACTGTTCAACAGGGTCTGTACTGTTGCTATACTGATATTTTATTTTAGTTCAAGTCCGCGGACCCCTACAGAGTGAACATCCAGCACTATCATTTAACAGCAGCCTTTTACCCTACATTTTAAATCCTTGTAACACCAAAAAAGCTATTGATCTAGTGTCTGAACTCAGTATATGCAGAAGTAGTAAATGCAAAAGCTACTAGTTTTATACTTACCTCAGCTCAGTGTTAAACCACATCTACAAATGAACTCTAGTAACCAAATGTTATTTGATGTTTTTAAAACATTGATGTCACAATTTCAAATCCACGAACACATTCTCATATACATACATCCTAATGAAATCTATTTGGGACGTATCATTTACCAAAAGTAAAAAGACGATGGCCAAATTTTTTTTAAAAGAACCAAAGATCCATGGACTTTCACGGAGACTTAGGCACCAAAATCATGCAGGAACTTCTGATAATTGGTCTTGACTGGCAAATTTGCCAGCCTTTCAAACCAAACGCCTCACCTTTTAACTTCAGCTATATCATGATCTGCAGCGCCTGCTACCAAAGACAAGCAATTAAATGGTTAGTGTAGAATGCTAAACTAGATAAAACACTTATCACTTAGGACAAAGTAACCCCATAATTAAAGAACAAAAACAAATGTTTATAAGCCATAAGAGAATGGACCAGATTCAGCCCTGCTATGCCAGAGGAAATGGGAAGGCATAGCGCCACTGCCAATGATGAGACGAGGCACCTTTATTTCTTCATGGAATTCCATAGGACCACTTGAAAGGGGTTCAAATCAGCACAGAAGCAAACAACATACTTTGTTGCAACTACTATTTACAGTAATTTAGGCCAGCTTCCCCCATAAGTTTTGGAAGTAGGTTGAGAATCTGACAAAGCTTAGTTAGGTCCCCTGGTGATTGGAAAATGCCAACCCCATCCTCCACTTGGAGTCCCTACAGTGCCACCCGACCCTACACTAATTGGGTAGTGGGACGAGTGGCACTCAACCCCAACCCCACCCAGCCTAGATATATGGGTACTTTCCTATGCAAGCAGAAAGCAGAGGGGAATATAGGACCTAAGACTGTAAATTCTTCACAACAAGGACCATGTTTCCAGATGGATCCATGAAGCCCCAGGAATACCCAGTGCATTGTAAAAATAATGTAACATGTTTAGGAATTCCAAGATCTGGCTGGGGTAACAGAGGCAGGCAGAAGAAAGAGTAAAGGAAATAAAGTTTGCTGAGAAACTGAAGGTGTATACCGCTTACATATACTGTAGTTATAGAGTGGGTAGTTTACCAACCAGCTAGTTATACAATCTATTTGTGTTTCCAGTTGATCAGTCTGTCCCTGGCTTTTGCTGACAGTTGGGTGGTTTTAACTCAGACTACTTTGCCTGTTTAGAAAAAAATATCGTCAGCAGATATAAAATGAAAAGTTTGAAAATTAGACAGTTCACCTGTGTAAAGTTTCTTTTACATTAGTTGCTTTCCTTCTTTCCACTGTGGAGGCATGAGATAGCGCCCTTTGACAGAACAGTAAGCCAGCAATTTGACTGGTAGCTAGGACTCACTGTAGGCAAACTAGATAATACCATTTCAAAGCTTTCTCTCTTAAACCAGATACTGCTGTCATACAATATGCATTTGAAAGCATTTTTCTGGATTTGACAAGAAAAAAGAACCTTAATCTAATAACCGTAGTGAACTCCCTATAAATACATCTATGGTAGAGCCTTTGATAAGTGTACCCATCATTTAATCTTATCAGTTCCCTCCCTGCTTTTTTGTGTTGAGTTTGAAAAGACCCATCAGGGAAACAAGTAATTCTTCATGTTCCATGAACACTCCTAAAATCATAAGGGGTTGATAGAGAAGATACGTTATCATCAAGCCACATGGTATCCATATGAAAAAGTTCAATCTTTAGCAATTTAAGAGCCATTATAAATAGCATGTCCCTCACACAGAGAAGGTCTGCTTTGAGAAGGCTTAAACTAATGATTGGTAGACCACCTCAAACTGACAGATCAGAAACATTCTCAGAGGAAAATTTCAGCACATACCTTAAATGTCCCCAAAATACCCATCTATATAACATAAGACCTCATTAAAAAATCCTGTAAGGAACAGAGTGCTAGCATCACAGCTTAAGTGTGAAGTAGAAAATATCAAATTAAGACTAAATGGAGAACTAGTGCACAGACAATATTAGAAAAATAATCAATACGTGAAATAATGTTTTACTGCAATCTGATTATATAATAGCATTTATATTCCAAAAAGGAGCTTCACACACAAATCATTACATCATACCTGCTCTATCTTCAATGACTTTTCAATAAAATAGTTCTTGCTTCTCTGAAAAAAGACAGGATAACTGAACAATAGTTGTCTTATTGCAGATTAGTAGTCTGACTAAAACATACCCTATTTGTAAATACAACAGCAATGTTGGTTGAATTAAATGTACCAGTTGTTGAGGGTCTCACATTTTTCTCTTAAGAATTACCAATCTGAATATCTATGAAAATTAAGAAATGCATAAAAGAAGTTCAGTTATGAGAGAGAAGAATTACGGTTCATTACTTTAACCTTTAGCTATATACAAGGGGCAGTGATGACAGAAAAATTCTTTGTGTGCATCAGCACTCCTAGATTAACAATCTTTATAGACCGACTACTCAATCATTCTTTTGTTTTTAATTCTTTTGCAATCAAGATGAATCACAACTTTCAGAGGCCATACTGCAACAACCTATATGAAAGGCTGGTGGAGTGCTTGAATGGGTGAAACTTAAGTGCCGGATCCTAGATTCAGATATGCTTGTTTTAATGTCGTATAGAAACAGAAAAGCATTAAATACTGCCATCTTTTCCCTTTTCCTTCTCAACCAGTAATCTCTTCCACTGTAGCAGTTTACAACAGTAATTCCTACTAGCATTACTGACAAAGGAAATAAGTATCTCCCATTTTTTCCCTTATTAACTATTATCAAGTTTAAACATAGGGATGCACAAAAAGATCTCAATCCTAGTGGATCATGTCTAAGTATTTTTGGAGTAATTTACTCAGTCATTTAAAGCACAGTTGCTTACAGATACTCAGTGTAGCATTACTACAGTCTCAGAGCCTTAAAATTCCACGTGTCCTACAAGGGATTTCCTCCCCTACTGTGTGAATTCCCTTGAATAATACGGGAGTTCCTCTAAAAACAAAGATAATTTTGCTTAAGGAGAGGTGTTGTAAAGTTTTCAGGACTGCACACATATGCTAATAGTGGTACCTAGTGAAAACACAATTTACAATAACTCACCCTGAACCACATTGGTTTACATGGGAAAAAATAAGCACTTGTATTTTAATGAGTTGATGGGTTAAGATGCTAAACATTGTCAAGTCTAAAATTAAGCCAATACTAAAGACTGAACATGTAGATACCATATAATCATAGTAATAAAACAATTTATACTTTTCTATTGGGCCTTTCATTGAAAAGGAGTCCATCACTCTTTACACATTAAATATATATACAGCATCACTGAAATTAAGCTAGGTGAGCAAGGAGGCAGCCACTGAACACAGCAAACTGGGGGGAAACAATAGGGGAAAGGGAAATGTTTTGGCCAGTGACATGAAGGCAAACTCCTAATCTTACTAAAAACACCATTTGATTTTTAACATCCATGGAAAGCAGTCAGGAAATTTTTTTAAGGCCTCATCTTAAAAACCCACCCCCACATCAAGATTCTATTTATCTACCTTAGCTGAATAACTGGGACTTGTACCAGTGGTTTCAAGGTGTGTAAGTGTTTCACATCTGGTGAGCAACAGAGGGTCCTGTGGCACCTTTAAGGCTAACAGAAGTATTGGAGCATAAGCTTTCGTGGGTGAATGCCCACTTCATCAGACGCAAGTAATGGAAATTTCCAGAGGCAGGTATAAATCAGTATGGAGATAATGAGGTTAGTTCAATCAGGGAGGGTGAGGTGCTCTGCTAGCAGTTGAGGTGTGAATACCAAGGGAGGAGAAACTGCTTCTGTAGTTGGATAGCCATTCACAGTCTTTGTTTAATCCTGATCTGATGGTGTCAAATTTGCAAATGAACTGGAGCTCAGCAGTTTCTCTTTGGAGTCTGGTCCTGAAGTTTTTTTGCTGTAAGATGGCTACCTTTACATCTGCTATTGTGTGGTCAGGGAGGTTGAAGTGTTCTCCTACAGGTTTTTGTATATTGCCATTCCTGATATCTGACTTGTGTCCATTTCTCCTCTTGCGTAGTGACCGTCCAGTTTGGCCAATGTACATAACAGAGGGGCATTGCTGGCACATGATGGCATATATAACATTGGTGGACGTGCAGGTGAATCAGCCGGTGATGATGTAGCTGATCTGGTTAGGTCCTGTGATGGTGTTGCTGGTGTAGATATGTGGGCAGAGTTGGCATCGAGGTTTGTTGCATGGGTTGGTTCCTGAGTTAGAGTTATGGTGCGGTCCGTGGTTGCTGATGAGAATATGCTTAAGGTTGGCAGGTTGTCTGTGGGCAAGGACTGGCCTGCCTCCCAAGGTCTGTGAAAGTGAGGGATCATTGTCCAGGATGGGTTGTAGATCACTGATGCTGCGTTGGAAAGGTTTAAGCTGAGGACTGTAGGTGATGGCCAGTGGAGTTCTGTTGGTTTCTTTTTTGAGCCTGTCTTGTAGCAGGAGGCTTCTGGGTACACTCTGGCTCTGTTGATTTGTTTCTTTATTTCCTTGTGTGGGTATCGTAGTTTTGAGAATGCTTGGTGAAGATCTTGTAGGTGTTGGTCTCTGTCTGAGGGGTTGGAGCAGATGCAGTTGTACCTCAGTGCTTAGCTGTAGACGATGGATTGTGTGGTGTGTCCGGGGTGGAAGCTGGAGGCATGAAGGTAGGCGTAGCAGTCGGTGGTTAGACTACTAAGCCCTCATTCCAGTTTATGAACATTTTCTCAAAGTTTACTAAATGTGATTGCCTTAATTTCTGACACTGATATTTGTATTTAAGACTGAGCTGCAAATGCAGACATCAAGCTAGTAATGCTCATAAATATTTGTTTTATTTCCCCCCATTAATACATCAGAAAGATAAATAAATGACAAGCTTCCCTTGTAGGACAGACCTACATTTAAGCGTTCTCAGATGGTTTGAATCAAAGCTATTTAGATTTAGACTGTGTGTTCAAATTAGCCTATTTATTGGGCCTGTTTTCAAAATACCATGATGATATTGAGCAGAAATATTACAACACTGTATCATCCCAACTTAAATATTATGTTAAATATTATATGATATTATGTTCCAGTACATTCAACAACATCAAGTTCAAGAGAAACCTTAAAAGCAAGCATATGGGTCACAAAGGCCTACACTTCAAATTCAATTTTTGACCCAGCAACTTTCAATAATACTGAAGACAAGGAATTGTTAATTTCCAACAAAATATATTCTTTAAACGGCATGATGAGTTTGCAGAGCACTTTATAAAAACAAACAAATTAACAGGTATTAAATATTAAACTCACTGACCGGTAGCCTGAGGATGACAGTCTTCAGAAACAGAGGGAGAAGATTGCAAGAAAGTAAGCGGTTTCTCCCAACTCACAAGGGAGAATAAGCCAGACTGGCCTGAGCCATGGATAGAGAGGTTACACTTAGATAAGGTCACTGTTATTTTAAATTCACTTCTCTACGCACCGAGTACCTCTTAGGCAAAATAAATCAGGCTTTGTTTTGAAAAAGCTATTTTTATCTCACTGCAAATGCATGCTGTCACGGGCCCTGAAAGAGAGAACTCTTGCAGAGTCCAACCCCAGTTAAATCTGCTGAATTAGTCACACTTGATATCCAGGGGGCTGTAACCCAGAACCTGGTTTGAGAGTGAGTGAATTGTGGAATTCCATCCCAGAAGAGGTAAAGATACGATTTCTGATACCTATGTGGGGTACAATCAGGGAGACCCAGAGATGGGACAACAGGGCAGCCTACCAAGGTACCATAACAACAGGTACTTTTCCCGTGGAAAAAGAAGGGTCTGCAAGGAAACAGCTTCTTCAAAACTTCAGGAGGAAATGGAGAATCTCCTCAGTACTGGAGAGGAAAAAACCAAACAAATTTACTTTTCATCAACTTAAGTCTCATTTTACTGCAATTATTAATTCACATAAAAGTTTTGCTTTGAGACAAAAAAAAAATGTAGATTTTCCTATGAATTTACTAGAAATATAGTATGTGTTGGCAAGAGTTAGACATATAAAGGATTCTAAAATTACTGAATTTGCTATCTTGAATACATGTAAGGTAGGATTAAAGCAAAGAAATGTCAGAAGGTTGCACAAAAGCATCTCCTTTGTGCTACAAACCTTTACAGCCAACTTTTATTCAGATATGGTGCACTGTGTCAACTCTGGGCGAGTGTCTTACTGGGAAAGGGGGCAGATCAGTGTAAAGGTGATCAAACAATCCTTGATCTCCTGAATGGACTTGTTACACTGACAGTAGTTTTCACCAATGAATGCAGATTTGGATCGACCAAAACATTTTGTGAATTCATGTCAATTTCAGCCTACATGAAGAAAAATGGAAGCGTTGAAAAGGTGTGTTTGAACATTCTCAAAATGAATCATTTTGATTTGTCAGGGTGGATTCTCAGAGATTTAGGTACCATTCACAAACCATAAAAGGTGAGTGGTCACATTTTATCCCAATAGTAGTGGGATGTGAGAGATGCAGGTTCTCACTCTGGGGCACTCTCTAATGAGTGCCTTTACTGCTAGCTAGGCTATTGGATAGCAATAGCTGGTGGATTGGATTCTTGCAGTTTCTCCTGCTGAGGCTGTTTTACTTTGTATGACTCATTGAATAATCATTGGACCAAGGACTTTAAGCCAGAGTTACAATGGGATCTCACAATGGGTGGAGGAATAGCTCAGTGGTTTGAGCATTGGTCTGCTAAACCCAGAGTTGTGAGCTCAATCCTTGATGGGGCCACTTAGGGATCTGGGGCAAAATCAGTACTTGGTCCTGCTAGTGAAGACATGGAGCTGGACTTGATGACCTTTCAAGGTCCCTTCCAGTTCTAGGAGATAGGATATCTCCATTAATTTTATTTAAAAACTGGGTGACTAGGCAACAAAATTGCAGATGAAATTCAATGTTGATAAATGGAAAGTAATGCACATTGGAAAACATAATCCCAACTATCCATACAAAATTATGGAGTCTAAATTAGATGTTACCATTCAAGAAAGATCTTGCAGATGTTGTGAACAGTTCTCTGAAAACATCTGCTCAATATGCAACGACAGTCAAAAAAAAGCTAAAAGAATGCTAGGAACCGATAATAAAATAGAAAATATCATAATGCCACTATATAAATCCATGGTATGGCCACACCTGCAGTGTGCAGTTTTGGTCACCCCACCCCCCAAACAACATATTAGAATTGGAAAGGGTACAGAGAAGGGCAACAAAAGTGATTAGGTGCATGGAACAGCTTCCAAATGAAGAGATGAAAAAGACTGGGACTGTTCATTTTGGGGGGGGGGGGGGGGAAGATGTCTAAGGGTCTATAAAATTATGAATGGTGTGGAGAAAGTAAATAGAGATGTGTAATTTGCCTCTTCACATAACATAAGAACCAGGGTCACCCAATGATATTAATAGGCTGCAGGTTTAAAACAAACTTGAGGAAATACTTTGTCACATAATGTACAGTCAACCTGTGGAGCTTGTTGCCACAGGATGTTGAAGGCCAAAATTATAACCAGGTTCAGAAGAGAATTAGATGAAGTCATGGAGGATATGTCCATCAACAGCTATTAGCCAAGATGATCAGGGATGCAACCTTATGCTCTGGGTGTCTCTAAACCTCTGACTGCCAGATACTGGGAGTGGACAACAGAAGGCGGATCACTTGATAGTTTCCCTGTTTTTTTCCATTCTCTTTAAAGCATCTGGCACTGGCCACTGTCAGAAGACCAGATACTGGGCTATGTGGACCATTGGTCTAACCCAGTATGTCTGTTCTTATGTTCAGGTTAGTGCCCTAACCATTGGGGTATGGAATCATTCTTATGTTCAGACTCTGGCTAGGAGAAGATTCCTGTGGTGCAGGAACTGGAGAGAAAAAAAAAAGTCATAAGGTTGCTTTCACGGGATCAGTCTTGGAATGCTGGGAGTGCTGCACTTTGTAGCATTATGGAGATTTCAGGCAGTGCTGTGCCCATAGGCAGCTAAGGACAGGCAGCTGCCATAATTCTGACAGGGCCACCAGGGCTGTCTAAATTATGCAGGCCACAGCAGAGCAGCTCAAGGTTCAGGTAATACAAAGATGGCTTAAAGACACCATAAGACCCACTGTCTTACAGGCACAGCCCAGACTCTCATATCCCATGTTTTGCTTTGCAGGAGAGCACCAATCATGGCAGTTCTACAGATATACTATATAGACACACTCAAAATAAATTTATATATAAACAGGTCTTAGAATTAGTAATTGTACTATTCTTTGCTGCCCTGAATAAATGACAAAATAGCAAGTAGCGGTGGGAAATATTTTGGACTAAATGTAAGTTTAAGGACGCAAGTAAGAAATTCTCTCTTCATCAGGTCAAGGAAAAGCCATGAAGGCTTTCATCTCTGTATCTAAGATTTTTTTTTAGTCTGAACCAACACCTTACAAGTATTACCACTATCCTTTCACTGTGGCTTTCTATGGCCTGATAATGTAACCGAGTGTCAAATTCATGACTTTAAAAAAATCTAATAAAATGTGACCAATTAAGGGCATATTTTGCATTCTTTGCAACGTCTGTATGTAAGAACACTTTCACTATGCCTGTTTACTACAGCATACACTGAAATTACAATTGCTATCACATTTCATCTACAACAAAGTTTTATTTTATTGTAAAGTATCAGAGTAGAAAAGTCAAAATGCTCAAAACAAACAAATCTAACCTAAGAGGACTCCTCATCCTCACTAGAACAGTTTGCTAAATATACATGCCTAATAAGAATAATCAGTCATTAATAACCACTGAACATTTGTAATAAATATCTGGTTCCAAGACCAAACCAGCCTGAGCATCATCAGTGGATTTATTGCTGAGATCATGTCTCCATTGCATGAAGGCTAAATGGAAGTTTTAATGTTTCTCAGCCAGCTGTATCAATGTAACTTATTCCCTCTAGTCAAGCAACACCAATTCTAGAAACTGCTATTATCCCCTTTTCTTTTAGTTTCTTTAACACTATACATTGCTATTAGAAAAGAACTGCAAATTGAACCATTACTAATTAGTCCATTCCTTCTGACCATTAAGATTTTAGATTAATCATTTAATGAATTATAATTTGTCCTACTATTTCAGTAAGTATCCTTATTATAAAGCTATAAAGCAGCATTTCTTTGCATTTTCCTTTATGGGCAAATTCTCTCCCCAGATCTCAGCCTGAATTGAGTTGGGCAGCAGATTTGCGCAGAGGAGTGGGGAGTGAAGAGTATCTGTATCTTGGCAGATTCTCCATTGCCATCCCATTCTCAATTCCCTGTGCAGGGCAGCACAGTATGGCTTCCCCAAATTCTGTCCTCCTTCAGCCCTTCCTCTTATGAATCAGAATCATCTCAGTTCCCTCACATGAACAGCCTCTGTACATTTGGAAGAGGGGGGTGAGATTTGCCCCTTCTATATAATTACTAAGCACAGCCAATATAATACTTTATAAGCACACAATCCTAAATTAGGTTAGAGGATTAGTTTATCAGTTTAGAGGATTTATCTTGTCTGGTATTCATATATTCTTAGTACTGAGGACAAAATCCTAATATTAATGGGGCTGCAATTTTTAAGGAGGCTGGTGCCCCAACTTCAAATAAGCAGCATGGAACTACCTTAAAACTGCCATATCTGGACAGAGTGAGTTCCCCAGCTACTAAAATGTCAGTTCTGCACAAGTACCACCACAGGCTTCAGGATGTCACCACAGCATTTCATGCTTTGGCAATCTCTGCCAGTGATACAGACCTATATAGGACTATTACAAGCCAGCATAGTTTGGAGAAGCCCCAAGATTGTGTAACTTATGTTGGGGGCCAAACTGGGCCACAGCAGCCTTAGGAATCTGGAAAGCATAAAGGAAGCTTGGTTACTTTTAACCCTTCCCTATTCAGCTCTGCCAACCAGAGTTCTAATGTAGCTGAGGATCTGAGTCAAGCTGATCATTATGCAGGTATAAATGAGCAAGTGCCACAATACTACAGAAAGCTAGTAGAAAGTTTAATGGCTCATTTGCATGAACAACTTTGTCAAGATCCTTTGATACAAAATCAGTAAGGACAATATGGGAAGTATTGTAAACTGGTACTGTAAATACACACAATTTTAAAAACTAACTTTTGAGCTGAATTTTTAAATGTATTTTAAAAGATATGTATTTCCTAGGATGATAACATAGGAAACATGGATTGTTGTGGTAGTAGTTTTTCCATTTTTGTTTTATTTATTTGACAACTATTCAAAAAGTTAGTCACATGAGAACAACAGGCATAACTGTACGCCCTGGAAAAAAGTAACCAACTGTCTAAATCAAACTTTAGGGTCAACATCCTTGGAAACCAGCAAGAATTCTGGCACAAGGTTCCTCATGACAGAAAATGTGCTAGAAGGGGAAAAAAAGAGGGGTTGATAGGGTGCAAGTGAACTCTCCTCTGCTGAGAGAGCCACAGGTATTCAGTTCAGCCTGAAAAGTTGATGACATTGTCCACAGAGGGGTAGTGGCCAGGAGGTGCACTTATTCAGTACTTCCATGCTGCAGCTTCCTTCAGTGGAACTAAGGAAGCCTTTGGTTTAGTGCTTTAAGATGCCAGAAGGGATCAAAGGAATATTTCCTAGGTAGCACTAAGCCAGCCTGGTGTAGGATGTGCCATGTGCACTCCTGTATTCACAAGAATGAATCTCGCCCAGTGTCCATGATAAACTATCACAACTGAACCAATGGAACTGAAAATTAATCTTAATTGTTAGAAAGATGAAAAGTAGACACTGGAGTTGCCATTGCAATAGTTTCTAATGTTGCCAATAAGGGACATACCTGTTCTCCAAAAGATTTTTTTAGGTTCTCAGATATTTTCTGAATAAACTCTGGAAGTTTCTGGAAAGTGTGTAGCTCTCCAACATAAAGATCTACTAACCAATCAGAAAGAGACCTACTTTTCAACTTACAGCCATTAATAGCCACTAATGGAAGTGAATTTAAGTGGGCTTTAAAAGGTAAAGGAGAGGGTGAAGTTAAGTTATAAACTGAACAAAAATTTAGCAACATCTTACTAAATAAAATTAACCAAAGTTCTCTTTGCTGGCTGTGGAAATCTTTTTCCACACGTTCACAGAAGTTCTTGACAGTCTCTTCTGGGTGGACAATATCCAAAAGTTCTTGTTTTACTGGTAGGGACTCCACATAATCCAGCGGCAATTTTCCATAAAAGTCCCTCTGCTGTAGGAGCAGTGGTCCTGCAAGAAAAATATAAAGTATTAATAGTAACAGCATTTTTAAGACAGCAGCTGAGCAGTGATGCTATTTTGGGGGGGAGGAGGGAAAGCACTAGGGGTTCTGTTTATAACCTCTTAGTACTAAATTATGTTGGCACAATTAACTAGTTCCATACTGACAAGACAATTGCCTAGTTCTGTAAAGAATTATATAAGCCTTGGTTTACCACCTGATATATTATATGAAATGCAAAATATTATTTGGAAAAGGAAAAAAAATCACAATTGTCTTAATTGTTTTAAATTTAAGTAACAATATACTGCAAACATACAAAATAACATGCATTGTATTGGAAGTGTTGCAAATGTTAATTGTCTGGCTATACCGGAAGAAGGAAAGAAGACACATAGATTCATAGATTCTAGGACTGGAAGGGACCTCGAGAGGTCATAGAGTCCAGTCCCTTGCCCTCATGGCAGGACCAAATACTGACTCGACCATCCCTGATAGACATTTATCTAACCTACTCTTAAATATCTCCAGAGATGGAGATTCCACAACCTCCCTGGCAGTTTATTCCAGTGTTTAACCACCCTGACAGTTAGGAACTTTTTCCTAATGTCCAACCTAAACCTCCCTTACTGCAGTTTAAGCCCATTGCTTCTTGTTCTATCCTTAGAGGCTAAGGTGAACAAGTTCTCTCCCTCCTCCTTATGACACCCTTTTAGATACCTGAAAACTGCTATCATGTCCCCTCTCAGTCTTCTCTTTTCCAAACTAAACAAACCCAATTCTTTCAGCCTTCCTTCATAGGTCATGAAGACCTTCTCAAGACCTTTAATCATTCTTGTTGCTCTTCTCTGGACCCTCTCCAATTTCTCCACATCTCTCTTGAAATGTGGTGCCCAGAACTGGACACAATACTCCACTTGAGGCCTAACCAGCGCAGAGTAGAGCGGAAGAATGACTTCTCATGTCTTGCTCACAACACACCTGTTAATAGATCCCAGAATCATGTTTGCTTTTTTTGCAACAGCATCACACTGATGACTCATATTTAGCTTGTGGTCAACTATAACCCCTAGATCCCTTTCTGCCGTACTCCTTCCCAGTCTCTTCCCATTCTGTATGTGTGAAACTGATTGTTCCTTCCTAAGTGGAGCACTTTGCATTTGTCTTTATTAAACTTCATCCTGTTTACCTCAGGCCATTTCTCCAATTTGTCCAGATCATTTTGAATTATGACCCTGTTCTCCAAAGCAGCTGCAATCCCTTCCAGTTTGGTATCATCTGCAAACTTAATAAGTGTACTTTCTATGCCAATATCTAACTCGTTAATGAAGATATTGAACAGAGCCGGTCCCAAAACAGACCCCTGCGGAACCCCACTTGTTATACGTTTCCAGCAAGATTGGGAACCATTAATAACAACTCTCTGAGTACGGTTATCCAGCCAGTTATGCACCCACCTTATAGTAGCCTCATCTAAATTGTATTTGCCTAGTTTATCGATAAGAATATCATGCAAGACCGTATCAAATACCTTACTAAAGTCTAGGTATACCACAGCCACAGCTTCTACCTCGATATAACCCGACCCGATATAACACAAATTCAGATATAACGCAGTAAAGCAGTGCTCCGGAGGGGCGGGGCTGCGCACTCCAGTGGATCAAAGCAAGTTCAATATAATGCGGTTTCACCTATAACACAGTAAGATTTTTTGGCTCCTGAGGACAGTGTTATATTGAGGTAGAGATGTATATGGGTTAATCAGGATGCAACTTTATTATTAGATGTCTGGGACTACCCAGCAGATAAAAGTGTACAGTGCAGGTAACTCCACGTTCATTCAATGTCCACCTGGGGGCTTCTGCCAGCCCCTGCCCCTCTTTTCCATCCTGGTCCCTGATAACCCATTGCTGGGACATTACTATCCCCCCACCTTGAATGAGGGTTAAGATGGGCTATAAAGGAACTGGGGATTGGCTCCCTGCAATGCCAGTCATTGGCATCCTGACCCCACCCTGTTCAGCTCCTTTAACAAACACCTCCTTTAAGTCATTTACCAAGCCATTTATCTGATCATTGTATCACAGACTCAGACTTTATGGACAGAAGGGACCATTGTGATCATCTAGTCTGACCTAGTGAACGTTGCAGGCCACAGAACCTCATCCACCCACTCCTATAATAGATCCCTAACCTCTGGCTGATTTACTGAAGTCCTCAAATCATGGTTTAAAGACTTCAAGTTACAGAAAATTTACCATTTACACTAGTGCAACCTGCCTGTGACCTGCGCCCTATGCTGCAGAAGATGATGAAACCCCCCCCCACTGTATCCCCTTCCCTATGGAGTACCTGCACGGGACATCTGCCCCACACTTACATAATGAGTTGTGACATCATAGCCTAACTCCCTTCCCTACTCGCTTTAACAAAGCCCCCCTTGCCATCCCTCTGTGGGGAAGCCAAAGAAAACTCCACTTAGCCTTGGCCAATCTGGTGGTAAGGGAAAAATTCCTTCCCAGCCCCCCGAGAAAGGAGCAGCTAGTGCAATGCCCACAGTGGGTCCCAACCAAACCTGGTAGTTTGCCACTTCCAAGGGTGGGAGCTGCTCCACCTGCTCTGGGGAAAAGGAGCTTCTCCCACTGGACTTGCTCTTATCAACTCCCCTGGTTTCTGAGGGATAAGTCAGCGTCACAATGCTGACCCACCCTACCTTTGCATTAGTATCTGTACCTCTCTCCTCCCAATCCTTAAATTGATATACCCTTTTCCCCGGCAAGCCAGACAATGTCTCCCTTCCCTTCCCCCACCCTGCTGATTTAAGGTGCAATGTGGTCAGTTTAATTAAGAATTTCTAGTGATCAGTTATTTGATGCACACTTGCAGAAGCTGGGCCCAAATGCAGCATCTATTTATTAGCATAGTCCAGATTTTACCTTATGTTATTGCTGGGCTAGCTAAAGCACAAGCTGGTCAAGTAACTTTTCCCCAGGTCATGCATCAGGTCAGCTGGCAAAATGAGAATCTATGTCCCTCTCAGCGACTAAATACTAAGTTATAATACCTGTTTTTAGCAATCTCTGCAATACAGAGGTTAGGAATTGTATTAAAGTGTGTTCAATTAACTTTAAATAGGCAACATGTTGGCTCTTCAGACTGTCAGATTCTTCCTTTTAATAATCCCTAAATTTATTACTAAAATAGTTTACAAATGTATTGATCAGGAGTAAATTAAATGGCCATACCAGAAATATGTTAATGTCCAACACATGGTGTTTGGGTTGCTATAAAATGGCATAGTTTCTTTAACATAACGTCTCTATTAGCCTATGTTTTGAAAAGGTAAATTGCAGTTAAAACTTCAATAGAAGATTATTGTACCACGTGCATACCAGTAAATCTAGCCACAATAGCTAGAGAATTTTAATTTATTTAATGCTGCTTTAACAGCAGCTATAACACTGTTTTAATCTAACACTGATTACGCAAAGTAGCTACAATAACTTTTGCAAAGTGAAGCCTTTTTGGAGAAAAAGAGAATACCTTGTAAAAACCTGAATACTAGAGAGAGAAAGAGAAAATGAAAGTTAATGCAGAAATGCTCCAAATTACAGCTACCAAGCCTTAGAGACTCTAAGATGAATGTGTAATGCAGTTCCCACCACCATAGTGTCAAACTGGCTGACAGGCCAAAACCCAGAATCTGACAAAGGCAAAGATAAGGCTGCATGCAGTCTGTACAGTTGCCAGAAGACCTTGATGAATGCAAGTGCAAGTAGATCTCCCCGAGGACAAGAGGATCATCCCCTGCCTATTCTTCACAAAGGCTCAGGAAAAATGCACATCTGTCAGTGCAATGCCATTTTCTATTGAAGGGTTGGGCTTACTATAATATTGGCTCTTGCATCACTTAGACCAATTGAAGGGAGGCCAGGTATTGGCTTGGCATGTCAGATACATGGGTCAGTAGATAAATAAAACACCTGGGAGACTCAGCATTGAAGCTCATCAAACATACCAAGGTAGAACAGCAGAGGAATGTATTGATTATAAAATGATGTCTGCCCAACAGACACAGAAGTAGCCTTTAGGGGGCAGGAGAAGACTGTAAATACAGAAGTCTTATAATGCCAGAAACCAAACATAATTTTGTCTCTAGCTGAATTAAGTTATAAGTCATCTAAATACAGTGCATTCTTTTGCCTTATGTGGTTATGTGCAGAATGATCACTATCACAAAGATTTGGACATGGGATATAATGCATAGAGATTAGATTGACACAAAGTAGGTGTGAACAGTATAAGCAACATAAATCTTTGTTTTAGCAGATGAGACATCAACTGTCTTTTTTAAAACAGTCAATTTTTTGCATTAGCTTTGTTCATGAACATGGTAAGTTAATTCAGCTGGTATAGCATTTATCAAGACATGATCTAAGAATCCTGTCACTAAAGAAAAAAATTATTAAAAGCATGCACTGTAAATTGTATTGGGAGTAATGTATGCAGGTTAAACTATGGTCTCCCTCCTACTGGTACCCCTCCTCTCCTCCCTCCTCCCCCCCAAACAGCAGTTCTGACAACTACAAAGTGTCCTTTCTTCAGCTAGTTTGCCAGCAAATTGTATTCTTCAAAGATCATCACTGTCATAAATACCGAGCAAGTTTTCATTTAAATATATAAACACGACATGGAAAACTAGACTAGTAAATCTCTATAGACATCATTGCAATATAGATTAAAACAATTTAAAAAATTCTGTAGATTTGCTTGGTAACTGGGTAATCTTTATGTTAACTCACTAAAATCTTCCAGAATATAACTCTCTAACTCATCATGGGAGTATAAAACATTTTAAACAAAAACAAAGTAAAAAAAAAAATCAAACCACTCAAACCCTGAAAAAAATTTACAAGTCAGGGATATATTATGTTAATTTCACATTTTTATGAGAATCTGCATAAGTGAAAAAATCATAAGGATTTTCTCTATCGTGACCAAAACAGCTTTTAAAGTTTATTTTAAACATTTCTTTTAACATAGTATTGTATTTTAACCATCAGCAAAGAAGGATGCTATGAACTTCATATGGACTCATTTAACACTGGACAATTTCTTAAAACCAGTTTAGCATAAATGCACTCACCCCCATGCTGAAGTAGCAGTTTGCCAATTTCTACATGTCCGTTTGACAGTGCATCATGCAAAGGAGTCACCCCGTCCACTTGACTGAGCAGGTCTACCTCTGGACAACGTTGCAAAATTTCACGGACACACACTGTGCTACCATGGTTACAGGCTTCATGCAATGGCGTCCAGCCAGCATAGTCTGAATTATAAATCAAGGGAAGTTTTAAAAGAGCAAAAGTAGTAGTAAACGGTTCATAATATTATAATTCTGATTCATTAAACAGCACTACCTTCATTCTGCTAAATAGCACCACACTTATCTTTAAACATTTGAAGTTTAATCCCATTTTACCATTTTAAAATAATAAAAAGAAATTCATTCAAAAACACATGGTAAAATTTTTAAGACTTCACATATGACTTAATAGAAAA
Source organism: Trachemys scripta elegans (assembly GCF_013100865.1). Taxonomy (NCBI): domain Eukaryota; kingdom Metazoa; phylum Chordata; order Testudines; family Emydidae; genus Trachemys; species Trachemys scripta. Next base: position 56,509,771 of record NC_048303.1, on the reverse strand, counting down.
CATGCTTGGACTTTAGTTACAAGCTAGCTGTTCATAAAACCTGTGCTTTAAGTCATGACTCCATATTATTAAAACAAATAAGATTTTCTTTAATTATTTCTAAAAGGTGAACTTTGTATTTCAAAATGAAAATACTAAAATTATTTGGTTGGTTTAATATGTTGGTTCAGTACAGAAAATCAACAAGCTTACCTTTAACATTAATGTCTGTTCCAGGAAAAGGGAGAAGCTGAATCAATCTCTCCACTTTGTTTCTTATGCAAGCTATATGCAGGGCTGTCTCTCCTACCATAAAAAATTAATAGATTATACTAGACTAGGCAAGATAGCAACTAAAGAAAATAATCAACTAGGAACTAGGAGATCTGGCTGCATGCCAGAAAATTCAATAATGAGTAAAATTTTCCTTTGTCCTGTTTAAACATCTTTAAAAAAAAAAAAAAAATTCAAAAAACCCACAGAGCTTCTGTTCCGTCACAGATCCAGCAATGAAATTGTACTGCAAAAGGTTTAACATTGGAATTATCGCCCCCCAATTCAAGGTTTAAAGCTTCAATCACACTATAAAAGCACTGAATGATCACAGAACACCAAAAATACTGGGTTTTCAAGCAATAAAAGTTTAGCGTGCAGTTGCCCTCCCTTAAATTTATTCATGAACCTACGTTAAATGTATGGTTCTTTTTACACAGCATTTATAGCTTAATTCAAATGAATGTTTCTTGCTAAGCACGAGTGCCTCTACACATTCAAGTATAATTCAGAATTTCAAATCCGTTAACAGATGGTTTGCTGTTTCTCAATAGGCTGTCTGACTTGGCTAACATAGCAGAGAGAGAGAGAGAGAGAGAGAAATGAAGAAGTCGTTTAAAAAAAAAAAAACACAAGGGGAAAAAAATAAATAAATAAATCATCCACAGAGGTAAGGTACCATTTAAAGCTGAAAAGCAAGAGACGGAACTGCTGTGTATAAGTAAAGACACAGTTAATGAATACATGGTAAGAACTTCAGGCCTACTGTATGTATAAATTTGTTTTCAATAAGTGATTATATCTAAAAAAAAAGCCAGAGCAAAATCTTGATGCAAGCTGACTGAAGATACAACAGCAAACAGGTTATAAATGAAATATATATCAGACTAATTTTCTCCATCTATACAATAGTGCTCAGACAGTGTCTTTTTATTATATTTAGTGCGCACATTAAAGTACAGCTGTCAGTTCCCTACTAGCTCTTTTCAGTAGAATTTTTATTTTTTATTGAGCTGCTACTTGAGATTTTGGTAGAGAGATGGGGGGAGATGAAGAGTTGACTGTTTTCTGCCCTATTCCTCTAGTTCATTTTGCCTTTATAAAGGCAACATACAATCATTCACATTAATTTTACTTACAGAAGCAGTAAAGGGAAAGGGCACCAGTTTTTAAAATGCATGGTCTGGCTCTGTTACTGATGAAATTATTTAAAAAAAAAAAAAAAAAATCCCAAAATGGAATGAATGTTTTGTCCCTCATTGTTTGTGACATACACTACTGAATATAAAACCTTGAATGATGAGGGCTTTTTTTTTTTTTTGCCAATTTTACTTCAGTTCTCCCTTGAGTGTCTACAGGATAGATATATTTGTATTAGAAACACTATAGAGAAGGTTCAGATTAAAAAAAACAACAGCCAAAAAAACCAGTTCCAGCAAGTGATTCTGGCCAGGTACAGACTTTTGTAAAGTGCATTTTATTAAATTTGTATAAGTGAGGCCTGAGTGAATTACTGCAGTGCTATTTCATTCTAAGGTACTTGGGTTCCAGTATAGTTAAGACTAAAAGCCAAATGCATTTCATAGTCTGGGCTCAATGCCTGGAAGAAAACCGTCCATATGCTTAACACAGCTATGCAACACAGCATACTTCTCAGTCTTTGTTCACAAAATGTCTAGGACTGAAAGAGATGAAGACTGAATTATACTTTCAAATCAGAAGACGTTGATCCTACCAAGTACAGGTTGAGGTGGATTAGCAAAGTAAGACGGGCAAGACTGGAATGAGCTCACACAAGCTATACACGTTAATATTTGGGGGGTGGGGGGGAAGGGGAAATAGAGAAAGCAGCTTTATTTCACCATATACAAAATGATTTCTCTCTCAAATAAATTTGAACACAACAAATATGATACACAAGCAAGTATTTCTTGGGTTTGGAACATCACTTTAGCTCAGCATTCATCAGGGCAAGTGTATTAAACCTGAAAGTACTGATTGTAACCATATGAAATTTTTAGCATAAATTAGATATACAGAATACCTTTAATATTAGTCTTATAAAAGTGCATCTCTTCATCCAAAGGGTGACGATTCTCTTTGGTGTTTGACACCTCAACTTCTGCTTTCATCCTTAACTTCTTTGATAATGGAGGGAATTTACTGAAGATCAGTTCACTAAATGGAAATCAAGCAATGACAAGTATATTTTTATGAAACTAATCTTTTTGGAAAATTATTAGATGTATGTACATATTTAACATTATTACAGCATGTATATACTCCATACATAAAACGTGTGTTTCAGAATTAGAGAGTCTGAAATTTAATCTTAATTAAAAACAACGAGGAGTCCGGTGGCACCTTAAAGATTAACAGATTTATTTGGGCATAAGCTTTCGTGGATACAGACTAACACGGCTACCCCTCTGAAACTTAATCTTAATTGTATTTTTAAAACATTTGGCAAAGTACATACTTGTTAAAAGCAGTAATTATATGGCGAACAGACGTAAAAAAACTCTGTGAATACTTACATTTTCCCATTATTAATGTAAAATGCTTCCCTAGGGAAATGAACGTGCATCAATATATGTATAAATCGAGAGAGGAAAAAACCTACTCAGATGTGTTACAAGTTTAAAATGGAGCTTTCTGCCAGTCACAGTAATTTGCAGACAACAACACAGGTCACATAAAGTTCAAGAAATGTGTCAGGTCAGAAGCTGTCCCCCAAAGCAGAATAAAACTGGTGATGTTATAGGTATTACTTACGGTAGATCAGGCAGCCGTTTGGCTTGGTTCTGCTTATCACCATTTAGCATCAGTAATGCCCTTTGAGACTCAGGGCAAGGCCACTGCCCTAATTTCTTTTTTTTCACTTTCTGCACTTTCCCAGTCTCATGCATACCTACTTCTCCTAAAGCAGGCAAATAGGAACAAACCTGTTGCAAAAATAATAAGTTTGTAACAATTTTTATGACTGTGTTTAGGAAAAAAGAAGTACTACTAAATGGTAATTAGAAATTAAAATTCATTTTCCCCTCCATCTTTTCCTACATTTACTCTACTTAAGACAGTCTCCTACCACAATCACATTACTACACCCATTACTTTAAAAAAAGTTTCAGAATGTTCATACTGCTAAGGTGGGACTACTTAGGTAGCAAGATACTACTCAACAGGAGTTCAGGTGGCAAAATTAGACCAGAAATTAATACCACCCGGGGAGGCCAAGAAAAAATTGCAAAAGGAATGAGAATTTGCCTTTTGCACTGAAAAAATGTTTCCATTTACTCTACTGTGCAATTGTCATATGAAGACTTAATAATGCTGACTATGTTATATAAACATTAGTAGAGTTTTTTATTGTGTATGTGTTGATTACACATGTTAAAGCTAGCTCGTACGTTCATTTCTTGGCTTGTTTTGTCAGCTTACATATGTCTTTCCCCAGTGCTCTGCTTAAAGACAATTTATGGTGAACAATGCATTAAAAAGTTCCAATCTATCTTGAATTCTTCTATATCCATATGTAAACTGAAGGCAACTGTTCTGTATAGAAGATTTGCAAAGCTGTCTGACTTTGAATCCACCTTCAAGAATTTAGGGGTTTAGGCTGATTTTCCACTTTAATAGAGCTCCATTCTCTACTGCCCCCTCCTCTCCCCATCCTGCCTACAACATATCCTTTGAAGATATTCTTGACATTCCCTACCCAAGCACCAGAAATTGTGATGTGAAGGTAGCAACTTTGACAGAAGCAGAAGATGGAGCATTAACAGGAGAAAATTTAGATGGAACACTCCTGCCCAGAAGCATGAAACAAAGTTGTGTTAGGGAAGAATATAGTGCATAACCTTAAAAAAAAAAAAAAAAAAAAAAAAATTGCCTTTTTTCAATATTGACTTTATCACACAAAATTGGGCATATACCTATACCTGGAATTTAATATTGCAATAAAAAATATTTTTAATGTTTTTCACTTTATCTGATGGTGTTGGCTGCCACATTAACAAGACAGTTGTCACTAAGAATTGCTTGGTAAGCAAAAAAAAAAAAAAATCATATCCATATTTGAACTATGATCTCAGATCTGTGGCAAGATAAACCCAATCCTAATATTATTTTTCATTTAAATGCTTTAAATTCTCCAAGGATGGAATGCCACACAGGCAATGCATATCTCCTCTAACTGTGGTGTAGGACAAGGAGAAGGCAAATAAGAAAAAATTATTGGTTTCCAGAATTCCATCTCATTAGTCTGTTAGTCAGATTACATTCCAAAGTACAGTTCAGTATCAAGCAGTACAAATGCTACTTACTATTTTGTGAAGAGAAAGAGGTTCGGCAGAAATAGTAATGTTCCTCCGTAAACATAAATGTTTAAAGACTGCCTCTGCAACAAACATTTGAAGCCAGAGAGATGGTATGGAACAAATGAACATTTTTAATTCCTCTGTTGAAAAGTCTAGGTTGGGGAAAAATTAAACAAAAAAAAAAAAAAACCCAAACAAATAAAAGACAGATAAAATACACGAGCCCTATTCATGAAGGTGAAATCATAGTTCATGCCCCCTGCTGGATTTCTTTCCTACTACTGCTAATTCATAAATTAAATTATTAAAACTGCCAATTTACAAAAAATATATAATCCAGTAGCTAACAAGCAGAGTTTTTGTGACACTGCTCATCAGGTTTTTAGAAGTGAATCTGCTTAATATTAAAACAGTCTCTTATTTAAAAATGATTCTCTGATACAATTTGCATAACAGCTATGCTAAGATTTTTGAAAAGGAAAGTATTTATTCAAGGAAGTTACACTAGTGATAATCTTCAAAATTTCAGATAGGACTATATAAATACCATCCATATTAAAAAAAAAAAGTATGAAACATTAGCCAAAAAGGCATATAACAAAAGCAAGATGGTGCACTAGCAAATCCTGGATGAATATTATGCTGTCATGATGCTGACACATATGTTAATAGTATTCAATATCAGGAATGTCCAATGATTGTAACAAAGGTGGAGACGGGAGCTAACTTCCTTCCCCCCCAAACATGCTCAACATTGTTTAAAACCAAATCTTTTATCACCTGTTTTGACAAATTTCATATTCCATATGAAGGCATTTAGAACACTTTCCCTCCTCCCCCAAATTAATAAATTAGATGCTACATTTGTATATAATGTGTATTTGGTTAAAGTAACAAGGTTTTTTATTAAGTTGAGGGTATGTCTACACAGTGATAGGAAAAAAAAAACACAACCCAGTACCAACTCTCAGAGCCCAGGTTAGCTGACTTGAATTCATGAGGCTTGGGTTGCAGGGCTATAAAATTGCTGTGTAGACGTTCAGATTTGGGCTGGAGCCTGGGCTCTGAGACCCCCTGCCTTCGTGGGGTCTGAGATTCTGAGCTCAGGATCCCAAGCCCGAATGTCTACACTACAATTTTATAACCCCGCAGCCTAAGCCTCGTGAGCCCAAGTCAGCCAACCTGGACCAGCTGCGACAGGTCTTTTATTGTAGTGTAAATGTACCCTCAGTTTTTGTGTAAGGGATCTTCATTAGAGGAGGGCAAGTGGATTTAGAACAGAAATGCCTTTCCTGGATTACTTCCTTTCTGGATATGACCTTTTTCCAATTATGAGATTTTTGGGAAGCCTGCAGGCAGCTCAGACTTGTCTGTGAAGCTCCAGGATTTTGCCTTACTCCTTCTGCATTGTCTCTAGAGGAGTACATCCAAAGCTGTTCATCCAAAGTGAAAACACTGTGGGCTGGATCCTCTACTGAGATCCAGCTTCGCACCACTCAGGAGGAGGAAAGGGGCTGGAACCCATCTCCAAGTAACCTGCCAGCTCCGAGCCCTATTATTACCACCTCCCACTCCCCTGGTGTGGGGAAGGTATGGAGGGTGGAAAGGGGACATGGTGGAGAAGAGCTTCACTATACCTATCCTTCACTGGCATAGGGTCCACAAAAGGATCCAAAACCAACTGTGGAACTTACAAGCTGCCTGGCAGCAACATAAATTTTACTGGGGCCAGGGCTACCCCTGAGAATCAAAGTGCAGTAATTGGTTCCCCAGCAGCCCCCTTCTCTTCTGCATTAAGCAGAGGTCTGATGCAGAAAAGAATCTACCCTAAATCCTTATTAGTAGATTAAAAACATTCTTCTTACAAGTAATGCCTTATTTTACTAGGCCACAGGAAGACATTTTGTAAGAGCAGAAAGTATAGAGTGGACTTGGGGAGATCACTTCCAGACAGGAAGTGGTCAGGTAACAAGCATTCCATTCTAGACTCTGACCTCTACCTTGTAAATTTGGGATTCAGTGAACAGTAAAGAAAAACAAATTGCTAGGGAGGAAAAGAGAGAGGTAAGCAGCACATTAAGACTTATCTCTTTCCCCAAAAGGTACTATAACATTATTTAGAGAGACCACTAGCTAGAGTACCTTTCTTCCAAAGGAAGCTTCTGAGAAGGAACGAAGGTTATGCCTGTGGCGCTTTATAAAAAGTGTAGCTAGATAACCAGCTGATAACTTTACAGATCTTTTTCTGTAAAGGCTGACTCTTTCTGTTCCTAGTATGACACTAGTATGACAGGGTCTTTTCAGCTCTGGAATCAATGTATCTGTGGTTGAATATACTTCAGTGGTACCGCACTGAAATCCCCAACTGTAAAGTACACCTAGACCCAGGCATTTAGTGTAAAAGTAAACAGATGTTTTCATGAACTGCTCAGCTCTACTAAGCTGGATTTGAAACTTCTCTTCTCAGACCTATCACATGCCATGCATTTTCATTCAGGTATTGAGGCTTTGTGCAAAATAACTGAAGAATAATTTCCTGTTGAGTATGGAACCTGTACCGTTAACTTTCATTATGGAGGACTACCTTTTCCCTTATGGAAAAAAGTCTTCTCTTTTAAATAGAGATCTCAGACTCTTCTTGCTGATGTAACTGTTAAGAGTAACAAGAAGGGTTTCTTCAGGTATATTAGCAACAAGAAGAAAATCAAGGAAAGTGTGGGCCCCTTATTGAATGAGGGAGGTAACCTAGTGACCGAGGATGTGGAAAAAGCTAATGTACTCAATTATTTTTTTGCCTCTGTCTTCACGCACAAGGTCAGCTCCCAGATTGCTGCACTGGGCAGTACAGCATGGGGAGAAGGTGACCAACCCTCTGTGGAGAAAGAAGTGGTTTGGGACTATTTAGAAAAACTGGACATGCACAAGTCCATGGGGCCGGATGCGCTGCATCCGAGGGTGCTAAAAGAGTTGGCGGGTGAGATTGCAGAGCCATTAGCCATTGTTTTTGAAAACTCATGGCGATCGGGGGAGGTCCCAGATGACTGGAAAAAGGCTAATGTAGTGCCCATCTTTAAAAAAGGGAAGAAGGAGGATCCGGGGAACTACAGGCCAGTCAGCCTCACCTCAGTCCCTGGAAAAATCATGGAGCAGGTCCTCAAGGAATCAATTATGAAACATTTAGAGGAGAGGAAAGCGATCAGGAATAGTCAGTATGGATTCACGAAGGGGAAGTCGTGCCTAACTAACCTAATTGCCTTCTATGATGAGATAACTGGCTCTGTGGATGAGAGGAAAGCAGAGGATGTGTTATTCCTTGACTTTAGCAAAGCTTTTGATACGGTCTCCCACGGTATTCTTGCCGCCAAGTTAAAGAAGTATGGGCTGGATGAATGGACTAAGGTGGATAGAAAGCTGGCTACATCGTCGGGCTCAACGGGTAGTGATCAATGGCTCCATGTCTAGTTGGCAGCCGGTTTCAACCGCAGTGCCCCAAGGGTCGGTCCTGGGGCCGGTTTTGTTTAATATCTTTATTAATGATCTGGAGGATGGTGTGGACTGCACTCTCAGCAAGTTTGCAGATGACACTAAACTAGGAGGCGTGGTAGATACACTAGAGGGTAGGCGCTCCCCGGGGCCAGCTACTCTCGCAGACCAAAGATCAGCCGCACCGGCCATTGCAGCTATGAAAGTCACGGAGGTCGCAGAAAGTCACGGAATCCATGAGTTCTGCGACCTCCATGACAGAATCGCAGCCTTACTGATAACTAGAAGAAAATGATCCTGAATGCTTATGGAGCAATGTCCTAACACATAAAAAGACAAGATGAGGTATTAGTTGGTGTCTGCTACAGACCACCAAATCACACAAGGAAACAGGATGACCACTTCCTTATGCAACTATTTATAATGCATGATCATGTTGGTTTTCAGTTTGGAAATTGGAGATCTCATGCTGCCAGTACTAAGACAACCTTGCAATTTCTAAACATTATAGATGACAATTTCCTAACCCAAAAAGTGTTACAGCCAACATGAGAGAATTCTGAATTAGACCTTTCCTTAACAAATAAATAGGAACTGAACACAGAACTAAACGTTTATGGTAGCTTATGTACAAGTGATCATGATTTGATCACATTTATGATGTGCTATAATATAACTGTAATATACATATGTACACACACACACACACACACACTTGGTGCTTTAATAGGGCCAATTTCACAAAGCTGAAAACAATTATGAATCAAATCAATTGGAAGGAAGAATTTAAAATCAGAAAAATGTGAATGATAATTGGGAATCATTTAAGATGGTCTTACTAGTTGCCCCAAAATTTACAGGCAATGAAGGAGGCCATAATCGTTAAAAACTGTTTATAGAGGAAGTGAAGGCTATAAAAATTTAAAAAATAATATATAACAAAATGGAAGAAAGGGGAAGTTGATAGTAATGAATATAAGTCAGAAGTTAGGAGCTGTAGAAAAATAAGGGAAGCAAAGCAACGCAAGAAGAAATCTATATCCAGCAGAGTAAGGGCAATGAGGAGTTTTTAAAATATATTAAGAACAAAAAGAATCATGACAATGGTATTGGTCATTACTAGATGGAAATGGCAGAATTATCAATAATAATGCAAAACAAGGCAGAAACATTCAATAAACATTTCTATTCTGTAGTTGGAGAAAAACAGATGATATAGTCTCATCATATGGTAATAACACTCTTTCCATTCCACTAGTATCTCTAAAGGGTGTTAAATAGCAGCTACTGAAGTTAAATATTTTGAAATCAACAGGTCCAGATAACTTGCACCCAAGAGTTTTAAAAGAGCTGACTGAGAAGCTTGCTGGACAATTACCGTCAATTTTCAGTAAGTCTTGGAGAACTGGGGCAATTCCATGACAAGGGTGAGTACCAGGCAATTTATGTGATACCAAAAATCTGTTCCTGAAGCACAGTGTCTGACTGGGTCCCAAGGCCTCTTCTCTCTGTGGTCTTTCCTCCCTGTCACTCTGGCAAGGAAGTTCCAGAAAGTATCAGTGCAGTAGTATCTCCTGTACCTACCCTTCTGGCTGAAGATGATGGGAGCCAGGTGTCGAGAAGTGCCTGCCCCCTGTGTGTACGAGTCCTCGGACTTAAGACACAATTAGTTCCTCAGAATTGCGTTGTAAGTCAAAGTGTAAGGCAAAACCACTATTCCCATAGGAATCAATGATATGAAGGGAGGATTGGTTCTCAAACCAAGGCTTGATACACTATTTTCACCACAGTAACCCAGATTTTTGTATTAAATGAATTATAGATGACTTATGTTGCAACATCAATGTATTTACTGGACACTATTTTGTAAATAAAATTCAGATAAACATATAAACTCACATATGCTGCCCAGAATGCCAGCAACACAGGCTCAGAAAGCCAGGGAGAATGGCACACATGCTGAGCCTCAGCCAATCACGGTTCAAGCTCTCTCATTGGCTCCCGGCCCCGGGCTCTGCCAATCAAAAACCAGCAGCAACCCCACACGGGTAACAAGCTACCCTCCTGCCTTGAAGCCAATCAGAAGCGACCCCTTCCAGCTCCATACCACTATAATGCAACCAGGAAGTGACTTCAAGCGAGCATTGTAAGGGCAAAACAAGCGACGTAGGGATGAAATGGGCAGTCAATTGAAAAGCGTCGTAAGTGGCGTCCAACGTAAGTCCGAGGACTTCCTGTATTCCTATACTGAGACAGGCCCTGTTGTAGTAATGCTAGCTATTTGGACTAGGAGGAGGACTTGGACCTATTCCGTGATCTAGATTTCTCTCTGGTGTTTGAGTGAAGGTAATACAAAGGGAGTCCATTAGTGGTATCTTTTGATGGGTAGGAGCTTGTGGGAGAGGAGTACGATTTTTTTAGATTCTCTCTTTCCCTCACCCCCACACTTTTTTTGTTTGTTTGTTTCCTTTCCCCTTTGGGATCATCCCTGGAGGACAGAGCTCTTCTCTCAGCTGGAGATCCCTGTTGGATCGTGATTGTGGTGGTCAGTTTGTGAAATGGTGTTCCTCGTTATTTAATACATAATTTCAGAGGCAGTGATGGGTCTTGTAGTGATATTTCCCTACAAGGCCCCATGTCTTACTCTTGGGAGAAATGGTAACCCAAAAGAACATCTGATTTCTTGCCCAGTGACTCAGTAACTGATTTAAGGATGTGGGCTGAGACACTGGTGCTTTTCCATCAAGGTGCATTGGTCATGGGAATTCAAAGTGATTTTCAAATTTGTTGAAAAAAAGTCTTTGGTCAGTGAGGAGGGTACAGTTTGCTGAGTCTCAAAAGCTGAAGGAATAATCTGACCTAACAGAAATGTCCCTAGTGGAGTCCCAGCGGATATGGGGTATGATGAGACCCCAATAAACCTCCCAGGCTCTGACAGCATTTGCAGCAGAGCTCCCATTCTGCAACTCAAGAGGGATTTTAACAAGAGTTGGAGACTGATGAAAACAAAACCTGTCTGGCAGAAATCTGCCAGGAAAGCCTATTAAATTTTGGCCCTTGCATCAGTCAATAGACACAAGAGTCAAACATTGCCCTTTTTATATTTTAAAATATCTATGCAATGAGATTGCACAGGCATAATGAAAGGCAAAATAGTTTAACAGGAAACTTACATTAGGATTTTAATATCTGAGACTAACATTTAAAAGAATATAAAATGTATCCCAGACACTCACCGTCACATGAAATGGCAATGTAATTTGCCAGGTCATCTGCCATTTGATGCAACACATTTCTGTCCATCATAAAGCCAGAAAGAATCCAATATTCTACTACAGTTCCAAGAATTCCAATTAGCAGTATAGCTACTTCATCTTTGAAGACCTAAAACAGAATGTGCAGTATTTGTAGAATAGACTTATGAAATACCAAAAAAACCAAACCAAACCAAAAAGATAATGGGTTGGTAACAACAGTAACAACAAAGATCCACTCCGCTGACAATTAACTTTCTCAAATACTTTACTTTCTCCCGCTCCAGTGCTAACTCTTGCAAAGTAGATTAATATGATTAACATGCCATTAATTACAAGTCAATTGAACACTCAGAAGAAAGTGCTTTACAGTATTTAAAAACAAACATATGCAAAATGAGATCAATACTTAAAGTCACACACAAAAGAGGTGGTGTCAAGTCTGGGTTTAAACGCATGATTTCAAGTTGTGCATTTATTTCAATTAAGCTGCTTATTTACTTTTATAGAAATCTTCCTCCCTTGTTGCCCATTATAATTATTTTTTTCAAAGATATCATCAAATATAAGTTTAAAGCTAAATTATGACTGACCAGACATGGGTTTGCTAGAGGCAGGTGAAGATGTAAGGAGGTCCTTTGCTTCGCAGAACACAAGTGCAGGAGACAGGCAAACTCTGCCTACTAGCATTTTGGAATGGGGAACTTTCTTAATACTGCCAATAATTTTCTGAGACCAAAGTCTGGTTGAGGATCAAATTAATATTAAAAACAATTCTCTTAGCAGAACTGGAAAGCAACAATGACTGAGAAAGTACAAGTTTCATAAATCAGATGGAGATTTATGAAAGAATAATTGAGACTATGGGACAAATCAGACTTAAGGTATCTCTAAACCAACACACACACTCACACTCAATATATCTAATACACAGGGACAGCCTCCACTTAGAACACAGTAAAATGAAGAAAAACTAATACTTTACTTAAGATGGAGTGAGAAATTTTATTTAAAATAAAAAGAGCGAGGAAGGTAGAATTGAGGAAATTAGTTGGCCAGGGGAAGGGTAAAAAAAAGAGTGGCACACTTTTTCCCCACCTGTTATACGTATTTTATTACATAAGTAAAAAAAAATATTTTAAATATTCCTAAGAGAGTCAGGAATAGAAAGCAGGAAAGATTAACAGAATTTAAATTTGTTTTGTTATAATTCACTTTTAAGAGCCAGTGATGTGCAAACTTTTCCAGTCACACCTCCTCTTACCGTTAATGGAATCTGTCTGTAGGCCGCTCCCTCCCCGCCCACTGTGGGGGCTGGCCCAGGCCCTGCCGTGTGCCCCCGTCCCTCTCAATGTTCCTCCTGAGGGGCCCAGGCCCTTAGGGGATGCGTCCCATAGTTTGTGGACCACTGAGATAAGCAGAATTACTGCAGAGAAATTAAGTGATTTGCCCAAGGTCACATAAGTAGTCTAGGAATAGAACCAGATATTTGGAGTCCTTCTCCTGTTCCTCAGCCACCTCTCCATTCTACTCGTTCCCTGATTTTTCTTTATGGCAAAGGTTGCAGGTATCTTGAAGTGTAAGAGGGGAAAGCAGCTGCTTATAGAGCAAAATGCCACTCACCTGCCTAAATTGATGGGGCCAGCAATGAAAGGGGACGGCCCCAGCTGTGAGAGAGACTCTCGCTGATGAGGGACACCAGGTAGTTTCTCCCACCTCCCCTTGGAGTCTCTAGCGCCCACTGGCCAGTTGGGGTGGGGGAAGGTGCTGATTGGCCAGCTTTCCCACCACTCCAGGGATTTAATCTAGAGCAGAGACCACATGGAGCCTCTTTTGGCACTGTTCCAGAACCTGCTTATAGAGCATATGTTAATGGTGTTCTACAAAACAGATAGCAAAGAGCTGCAGAGCAATTTGGCAGATGCACAAATTGCAGCTACAACTCCTCCACAATTAAGTATCTCACCTCTGTCCACTGCCAAGGAAAGCCTACTGTATTCTCAAATTCTTGACAATGAAATTTACTGCTGTGATGTCAGATGGCAGGACTGGCATACATTCAGTTGGCTGACGTGATAAAACAACATTTGCATAAACTAAGCACTTCTGTTTAGTTAATGATTTGAAGAGAATGCTTCAATGCTATATTGAAGAAAATGATATCCTAACCCACTAAAAGTAATGCCTATGAAAATAGATGAAATTATTTTAAATGAAAATTGCTAAAAAATAGCAAGTGAGATACTGGATCCTACTAGTGATACATACTTTAATTAAAGAGTATGCGTATAAAAAAGTCTCAGTTAACTTCCACATTAAATATAGAAATTACTATCATGCGTGGCAACAATCACTGTGCAACTATATAGCTCCTATTTATTAACCATAATAGAAAACTTCAAACAAAAGTATTAAAATAATCTATACTGCTATTTAAAGTAAAGTAAAGCTCTACTATGCTTCCTAAACATTTTAACCCTTGTATTTTTACATAGTCCTTTTGCAGCTTAGTGAACTATTTTGATGAGCAGTTTTAGCATATAATTGAAGGCAAGAATCTTATACATGAAGAGACCTTTTATCAATAATGATTTTGGTATTTAAAAATAAACGATGGCTTTGTAAATCTGAGTGTTTCTTAAATGTTCAAATGAGTGTTGAAATGGCAAACACCTTTGTGAAATGCATACTTGCAAATATTAGCTAAAAGCAAAGCTCCTAGTATTCCTAATATCATTGTTTTGTAAATGATACACTTTATGTACCAACCTGAATTAAACTGATTACCAATACAGGAAGCTATTTGAGCATAGAATATTTATATTAATGGGGAAATAATTACACAGTGCTCAGGCAGTTCCCTCAACCAACTCATGAAGACAAGAATCATCATCTCGCCAAAAATTGTTTTGAAGAAGAAACTTCATTAATAACTATTTAAGTTAAAGCCTCTCTAAGAATTATTTAATATTAAAAAACTTTTGCAAACTAAAAAACGTTTATATAAAAGCATAGGAGTGCTTGGACTTTTTGGAGACAGAATTTTGTTTCCTGTTAAACCCTAATGAAACTGAAAACGCTCTCAGAAAATGGACTGAACAGAGAGCTAAAACTCTAAATGTAAAGAAGTTCTAAGAATCTCCTGTCAAAGACAAAGGAAATATAACTGTCAAGAAAGAATTACAACCCCAATACATATATAATTAACAAACTACATATTCTTAAAAAGATGATGCTCCTAAGGACAACTCATAAAGATACTGAGCCAATGAAAGGACCACAGCCAATTCTGATTCTAAACAAGCCTGAACGTAGCATATTTTCCTACGATCTCGTGAAAATAGAAGTGTAAAAACTCCAAAGTGAGCACTTATCTCATATGCCCTCTCCTACCCTGCTCAAACAAAGCACTCAACACAACTCATTCTGTCCATCTCTACAAGCAAGCTACCACAGACAACTGAGAAAAACAGAGAAGACACGAAGACACCAACCTAAGGAAAACCTGCCCACAAACTTCAACATGGATTCGCAAGAGAAAGTTACTGAGGGTATATGTCTACACTGCAGCATAAGCCTGGGCTCACACACAGGCTTAAGCCCAAACCCCTCTTCCTCTATATACAAATCTCTCAGTCTTGGTCTTGGACCTAGGGTCCTAGGACCTTGCGGGATGGTGGGTCCAAGTCCCAGTCAAGCCAGGATCCAGGGTTCAAGCCCTATTGCTCTGCAGTTTAGATGCGCCCCACCCTCCTGAGTCGACTCCTAGGAGTCTGACATACGTAGCCCATAATACCATAGGCCAACTTTCTTTGTCCTCTCTATTGCAAGAATCGCCAAATACTGCAGGGAAACAGAAGCAACCTTCCTTGGTGTAGTGCAGCAGCTCATTGAGTCAGCATTTAACCCTTCTATTGCCTTCTGAACAGCAAGCTGCAAAAACACCAGACCCTTCTGTGTTTGCAAAGATGACTGCACAGCAGCTTCACAGTGATGGACGCACATCTAGATTTTGGTAAATCTCTGGTATGAGGCCAGCTAAACAATGGACATTAGTGAGTAACAGTACCTGGAATGACCACACATAACAGCAAATAGCAAAGCAGCTGGCAGCTTTACAAATTTAACGGACCGGTGACCAATGCAGGGAGTGGATTAAGCAGCTCAAGACTGAGTACAGGAAAACCAGGGACCTGAACTGCATCTTGGGCAACTTGCTGACAAGCCTGTTTTATGAGGAATTTGATTGGGTGCTGGGCACTGTACCAAGTGCAGAGTCAGCAGTGCTGCATGATGACCTGCTCAGCCCTACTGGCCCCAGATTCCAGCATGGGAATTAACGAGAGCTAGAATCAGGCACAAGTGAGGACATTCAAGTGACTCTGTTGCTGAAACCAGTCTCAAGCGAGGCTTTGCAGAAGGAGTAGCAGCACATCGTTGGGGCCATACTTGGACGAGCTCCTTGATAATCCCCTGAAGAACAGCCTGTCATAGACATGGAAGGGACAGAAGCCATCCCAGAGCCTAGTAAATTTCTGGCTCTATTTTAATGTTCATTAATATAGGAATGGGAGGGATTTCCATTCTATGAATCAATGCAAAAAATATTATAAGCCTGGGCTAGTAGCATGAATCCGCTAATAGTGGCTTGGCTCCCTCTCCTCCCCACCAAATTGAGTTCAAAGTGGCAACTGGGAAACCCAAACAGTGTAAAAAAAAAAAAAAAAAAAAAAAAAAGCCTTGAAAGTGAGTTTTTACTGAAAAGGCACAGATTTTTGCAAACAACCACCTTGCATTGCCATGCTTGTAATTATGCTGCTCTGTAATACTCAGTGGTCTAACAAACTGCTTGGAGACAGTTAAATATAGTGTTGGGAGGAGGTAGACCTGTGTTCCATTTACAAACCTAATATGTTTTAGTTAAAGGTGGTCCATGCAGTCAATAGATGAATCATTTGTCCCAAATACAACAGGGGTGTTTGAAATTTTGTTGGGAAATGTGCCGGATGTCGGGGGGGGGGGGGGGGAGGATGAGGGGGAAGAAAGAGAGGTTAGGAGGATGGCTGTGGAGTTCTGTGTATTTCTGTGCAATCATAACAGGCTAAGCTAACACAGCAGCATGTTGATTCCCTCATGAATTCTGACCCAGTCCCAGGTACCGATAGTTGCAAAATGTTCCTGGAGCAGGAACTCCAGATAGGTATTCACATTTCAGGGAAGGGCATATTTTCCAGGGATACCCCAGTAGCTGATCAGCCTACTCTACTCATAGATACGCTGTTCAGTCCCTATATGTTTGAATACTTCAGCTGCAAACACTGATAGTTTCCCACCAGCAGCTTGGAAGAACATCTCCCTTTGCCAATTGGGCACTACAGAAAAAACAGTTACCTGCTGTGATGTTCTATACCTCGGGGGTGGGGGGGCACTCTGCACTGCCATGTTCATCCTTATAATATGATTGTGTAGTATCCAATGCAAAGTTTGTCATGTTGGGTGTCTTCAGAAAGCTCATGATGCACTGAGCATTGTTGTTATAGTAATGTTATAGGTTGTAATTTCATGTATATAGTTATGAGGCTGAAAATGTGTCCTTATTGCTTAAAACAGGCCCAGGCAAAACTCTCCAAGAGCAGAGGGGTAGTTCACACCTCATCAGGGCAAGTATGGGACAAACCCAGCCCAGCCTCACAGGAACAAAGGACACTAGCCTAGGCATTAACAAAGGATCTGTTGGAGTCTTGAGTGAACCCCCTGCTGCCCTTCCTTTGGTCAGTTTGGGACTGCGATGAGGTAATGCTCACCTGACTCTGAAGGGGGGAGGGGACAAAGCCAAGACGGAAGAAAGAACACGATAAAAAGGAGACACGTTTGCCATACTCTTCCTCTCTCTTCCACCTACATCTACAGACAAGCAACTGAAGTGCTGATCAAAGGGGAAAGCCTGGCTGAAGAGCAAACAGCCAGCTGTGGTGAGAAGCATCTAAGTTTCTAAGGGCATTGAAAGTGTTAAGATCAGCTCGGAATGTGTTTTGCTTTTATTTCATTTGACCAAATCTGAATGGTTATGCTTTGACTTAAAATCACTTAAAATCAATCTTTTATAGTTAATAAATTTGTTTGTTTATTCTACCTGAAACAGTGTGTTTGGTTTGAAGCATGTCAGACTCCCCTTGGGATAACAAGCCTGGTACATATCAATTTCTTTGTTAAATTGACAAACTCATAAGCTTGCAGCATCCAGCAGGCATAAATGGACACTGCAAGGCAGAGGTTCCTAGGGTTGTGTCTGGGACCAGAGATATTGGCTTGTATGATTCGGTTGTACAATCCAAGGTGCAGTTTACATGCGAGGATTGGATGGACCTAGCAGATCATTGGTCCAGATAACACCAGGGGAAAGTCACACCTACCTTTCGTAATTGTTGTTCTTCGAGATGTGTTGCTCATGTCCATTCCAAATAGCAATCTTGGAAGGTTTTCCCCCTAGTGGTACTAGTCGGCTCGGCTGTGGATCCCCTGGAGTCGCGCCTTCATGGTGATGTATATAGGCCCCTGCCTACCCGCCATCTCTTCAGTTCTTTCTTGCCAGAGACTCCAACAGATTAGAGGTAGGTGAGTCTTGGAATAGACACAAGCAACACGTCTCAAAGAACAGTTACGAAAGGTAGCTAACCATCTTTTCTTCTTCGAGTGATTGCTTATGTCGATTCTAAGTAGGTGACTCCCAAGCAATCCCCTGGAGGAGGGGTCAGAGTTGCAAACTGTAGCACAGCCCTACCAAATGCAGCATCATCTCTAACCTGCTGTGAAATGGTGTAGTGTAACGTAAGTGTGAATAGATGACAACGTCGCCAACCTGAATTGGGACCTGCACCAGGAATGCTGCAGACGAAGCTTGCACTCTCCTGGAGTGCACTGTTAATGCTGGGGCCGGTTTCTTTGCTAGGACATAGCACGACCTGATAAAAGCCATGACCCATGAAGAAATCCTTTGGGATGACACCAGGAGCCCTTTCATTCGCTCAGCAATTGCGATGAAGAGCTATGTCAACTTTCAAAACATCTTTGTCTGCTCAATGTAAAAGGCTAACACCTGTCTGACATCCAGGGAATGGAGCATGCGTTCTTGATTAGTGGCATGTGGCTTAAGGAAGAACACTGGCAGAAAAAATGTCCTGATTCATGTGAAACTGCAAAGCCACCTTTTGGACAAAAGCTGGATGCAGCTGCAACTGTACCTTGTCTTTGTAAAACATAGTATAAAGGGGGCTCAGACATCAGGGCCTTGAACTCAGATACCATCCTAGCGGAAGTTACAGCCACGAGGAATGCCACCTTCCAAGAGAGGTAAAGGAGAGAGCATATCACTAGGGGCTCAAAGGGAGGGCCCCCATCAGTCTCGAGAGCACCAGACTGAGATTCCCAAGGGGAAATCAGCTGTCTCACTTGAGGGTACAGTCTGTCTAGCCCCTTGAGGAAGCGGCCAACCATAGGGATAGCAAATACTGAACGACCCGCTGAGCCTGGATTGAAAGCCAAAATCACGGCCAGGTGCACTCTTATTGACTATACCGCCAGCCCCTGCTGCTTTAAGTGAAGTAAATAGTCCAGGATGAAGGGAATCAAGGATTGTAATGGAGCAGTGTTCTTCTGAAAAGACCAAATTGAAAATCTCTTCCATTTAGCTAGATAAGTGGCGTGAGTGGAAGGTTTTCTGCTGCCAAGGAGAACCTCCCTAACCGAGTTGGAGCATGAAAGTTCTAACAGGTTCAGCCATGAAGTGCCCCAAGGGTTGGTCCTGGGTCCGTTTTTGTTCCATATCTTCATTAATGATCTGGAGGATTGCAGCCTCAGCAAGTTTGCAGATGACACTAAATTGGGAGAAGTGGTAGCTACGCTGGAGGGTAGGGACAGGATACAGAGGGACCTAGACAAATTAGAGGGTTGGACCAAAAGAAATCTGATGAGGTTGGACAAGTGCAGAGTCCTGCACTTAGGATGAAAGAATCCCATGCACTGCTACAGACTAGGGACCTAGTGGCTAGGCAGCAGTTCTGCAGAAAAGGACCTACGGGTTACAGTGGACGAGAAGCTGGATACGAGTCAACTGCGTGCCCTTGTTGCCAAGGCAGCTAATGGCATTTTGGGCTGTATAAGTAGGAGCATTGCCAGAAGATCTAGGGACGTGATCATTCCCCTCTATTCGGCATTGGTGAGGCCTCACCTGGAGTACTGTGTCCAGTTTTGGGCCCCACACTACAAGAAGGATTTGGAAAAATTGGAAAGAGTCCAGCAGAAGGCAACAAAAATGATTAGGGGTCTGGAGCACATGACTTATGAGGAGAGGCTGAGGGACCTGGGATTGTTTAGTCTGCAGAAGAGAAGAATGAGGGGGGGATTTGATAGCTACTTTCAACTACCTGAAAGGGGGTTCCAAAGAGGATGGATCTAGACGGTTCTCAGTGGTAGCAGATGACAGAACAAAGAGTAATGGTCTCAAGTTGCAGTGGGGGAGGTTTAGGTTGGATATTAGGAAAAACTTTTTCACTAGGAGGGTGGTGGAATCTCCTTCCTTAAAGGTTTTTAAGGTCAGGCTTGACAAAGCCCTGGCTGGGATGATTTAATTGGGGATTGGTCCTGGTTTGAGCAGGGGTTGGACTAGATGACCTCCTGAGGTCCCTTCCAAACCTGATAATTTTATGATTTTATGACTTATGATTCCATGCTGTGAGGTGGAGAGATTCTAGGTTGGGGTGCTGGAGGCAACAGTGGTCCTGCATGAACAAGTCTGAAACCAGGGGCAGAGTTATAGGCGTATCCACCGACAGATCCAGCAGCGTGGTGAACCAGTGCTGACATGACCACGCTGGTGCTATCAAGATTAACAACACCTTCTCCCATCAGACCTTGAGGAGAAATTTGTGAATGAGCGGGAAAGGCGGGAATGCATACAGCAGGCACCCTTTCCAGGACAGCAAGCGAGCCTGGACTGTGATTCAGGAAGGAACAGAACTGCTGACACTTCCTGTTGTGTCGTGTTGCGAACAGGTCTATCTGGGGAGATCCCCACCTTTGGAAAATGTTGATCATGACATCTGGGCAAAGAGACCACTCTTGGCCATGAAAAGACCTGCTGAGGCAACTGGCCAGTTCGTTCTGTGAATCCAGAAGGTAAGAGGCCTCTAATTGTATCGAGTAGGTGATGCAGAAATCCCACAGCTTGAGGGCTTCCTGACACAGGGGAAAGGAGCGAGCACCACCCTGTATGTTTATATAGACCATTGCTGCGGTATTGTCTGTCAATACCCATACACATCTGCCCTGAAGATGGGTTTGAAACATCTGGCAAGCAAGGTGTACCGCACGCAACTTCCTGATGTGCTGTGAAAGTTCTGCCTGGGACCAGAGACCTTGAGTCCCGAGTTCACATAGGTGCATTCCCCATACCATCGCTGACGCATCTGTGACTAGTGACAGTGACGGCTGAGGTTTGGAGAAGGGTATTCCTGCACATACTGCTTGTGAGTCAAGCCACCACTGGAGGTGGTTGAGAAACTAAGGTGTGAGAGTGACCAGTCTGTCTAGGTGATCTTGATTCGGTCTGTAAACTTGGACTAGCCAAGCCTGAAGGGGATGTAGCTGCAGCCTGGAATGCTGTACCACATAAGTGCAAGGAGCCATATGCCTGAGCAATTTTAGGCAATTCCATGCTGTCGCAGTGGGGAATCTTCTGAGATCCTCTTTGATGGCATTCATGGCAAGGAAATAAGCTTCCAGGAGAAAAGCCCGGGCCTGAGTGGAGTCTAGGAGAGCTCTATCCTCTGAGTGGGGGTACGGTTGACTTTGCCACATTCAGAATGAGGCTGCGCCCAGGGAAGGTCATGCGCACCAGGCTCACATGGTCCTCTACTTGGGTCTGAGATCAGCCTTTGATTAGCCAGTTGTCCAGGTATGGGAATACTTGCACCTGTGGTTTCCATAGGAAGGCTGCCATGACTGCCTTGCACTTGGTGAACATCCAAGGGACCACCGAGAGGCCATAGGGGAGGATAGTGAGTGTTGTTGACCACTAATCGAAGGAACCATTTGTGGGACGGGAAGGATGCATCCTTCAAGTCAAGGGCGGCGTACCATTCTCCCAGATCCAGGGAAGGAATGACAGAAGCCAGGGAGATCATGCAGAACTTCAATTTCTTTATGAATCTGTGGAGGTTTCACAGGTCTAAAATAGGCCTGAGCCCACCCTTGGCCTTGAGGATTAAGAAATAATGGGGAGTAGAATCCCCTGCCTCTGAACTCCAGAGGGACCTCTATCACTCCGAGTTGTAGAAGCGTTTGCATGTCCAGTACTAGAAGTTTCTCATGAGAAGGGTCCCTGAAGGTTGGGGAGAGTGGGTGGGAAGGCAGGAGGGAACAGAATTGGAGAGAATATCCCAATTCTACAATGCTCAAGACCCATCAGTTTGAGGTTATTTGAGGCCAAGCATGGTAGAAATGGGATAGATGATTCACCAAGTGGGGCGGGGGAGGGAAGGATCCAGGATTTGGACTGGTGCTTTGCCCCCGAGCGCACCTTAAAAATTTTGTTAGATGCTGGAGACTGCCTCGCCGAGCTTTGGCCCCGGTTAGAGGAGGACTGTGGAGGCCTCGCCTATTACTGCTACCCACTTTCCTGCTGTAATCTGATCTCAGCTGAGAGGGGTAGAAGCGAGGTCGGGGCTGAGGGTTAAAATGCTTCCTCTGCAGGGCTGGCGTACGGAGCCCCAGTGACTTTAATGCTGCTCTAGAGTCTTTTAGACTATGGAGCATAGAGTCCACCTGCTCTGTGAACAGACCCGAGCCATCGAAGGGCAAATCCTGAATGGTCTACTGGACATCAGGCGGGAGGCCCAAGACTTGCAGCCACGAGCTCAATGGCAGTGGACATAGCGCGGATGGCCGAGTCCGACAAGTCCAATGCAGCCTGCAAGGAGGTCCTTGCAATAGTCTTGTCTTCCTCGAGGATGGCCCCAAAGTCAGAGCGGGAGTCCGTTGGAAGTAGCTCCTTAAACCTGGACAGAGAGTTCCAAGAATTAAAGTTACAGTGGCTAAGGACTGCTTGTTGACGGGCAATCTGAAGCTGGAGCCCCCCAGTGGAATAGATCTTTTGGCCAAAGAGGTCCAAATTCTTTTATTCTTTCCTTAGATTTTGGCATGAGACCTTGCTGCCCTTGCCTTTCCTTAGTGTTAGCCACATTCACGACTGGTGTGCCCAGCTGAGGATGGGTGAAAAGGTATTTGTACCCCTTGGAGGGTACAAAGTACTTCCTTTCCACCCACTTAGCGGTGAGAGGAATGGAGGCAGGAGTTTGCCAGATGGTCTTGATGGTGTTACAAATGGTCTTGATCAAGGGCAAGGCCACCCTTTTAGGACCTTCTGGCATCAGAATGTCCACCATGGGATCAGTCTCTTCAGACACCTGTAGGCCCAGATTTTGAGCTACTCTTCTGAGTAGCTCTTGATGGGCCCTATTATCCATGGCCGGCAGAGAGGCAGATGAGGCCACTACTGCCTCGTCTGGGGAGGAAGCCCTTATCGGCCTGGGGTCCTCCTGACCCTCTAATTCGCGGAGGTCCTCCCATGCTGAAACACCCTGCATGGTGGCAGGTTTGGCACCGGCGTGGGCACTGGACTCCAATCCCCACAGAGATTCCCTCATCATTGAGGAAGATGGGGAGACCTCACGTGTCCAAGGCAACTGATAGGAACCTAGAGCTCAGCCCCTGGGATTGATGGTATCTCATGGGATCCAGAAAGGCCACTGTGTGGGCACCTGCCATTACAGTGGCCAGGGCATCATGGGGACTTAGTGTCCTTCACGCCTCGAATGCTGAGAGCGGTGCCAGCTCCTCCTTCAGACATACGATTCTGGCTCTGACCCCAAAGATGAGTCTGACCTTAGAGACCACAGCGGTGCCATGCAGAACAGTGCCAGAGAGCGGTGCCAAGGTGAGGGTGATCAATATCACAGCATGGCTGGTTTGCCCTTGGAGAGCACGGCCCCTCTGTGTGGTGCCGGTGCTGACGTTGTCGGGGACTGCAGGGCTGCCATCTCTATGAGGTCCCTGGTGGCCTCAAACGCGTCTGGGACAGATGGCAGTTCCAGCTCCCCTATTTGGCAGTCCCGTGCCAGAGAGTCCAACGGGTCCGGACTCAACTATTTAGAGTGCAAAAGGAAAGTTCGCTAGGAGATTGCTTGCCTGAAGCAAGAGAGCGAGAGAAGTACCTCCAATGACCATCATGGGTGGTAAGAAGGAACTGAAGAGGTGGCAGGTCGGCAGGGTCCTATATACACCACCATGAAGACTCAAGGGTGCTCCACGGCCGACCTGATGGGTACTGCTAAGGGGAAAATCATCTGACAACTGTGCATGCAGAGCGCACACACCTACATGGAATTGACATGAGCAACCACTTGAAGAAGAACTGTTATGTTCTCCAAAATGTGTAGGGCCTGAAATGACAGAAAAAGCTTTTGTAGCATGGCCACTGATGCCCCACCCCCACAAACCCAAGTCTGCAATTTTTAGAAAACAAAAAACAACTTTGAATTTTTAACTTACCATTGCCTTTGAACTTCTTTCACTGTGATTAACCAGGCTGTGTCCAGGGAGCTTCTGTGATAGGAAGCATCCCTCTCACACTACATTGAAGTACAGTTTGGAAAAGTACTATTTTATGTCCTTGAAATTCCAGGAGGATTTTTTTCTGTGCTCCTACCCTGAGCTATACCAGAAAATAACCCTCAGTGTCTTGTCCTATTCCAGGCTCCTCAACCTCTACTGGCTGCAGTACCTCCACGGCTCACTCACATTGTAGCAGAAGCCTGGGCCAACATACCTCCATGGACTGTTCCAAGAGGAAGCCTTTCCATGATGAACTTCTGGTTGAAGTTATGGGCAGTGCCAAAAAACAGAGGGCCATATGGCTAGAAGGAAGGCATGGTGAGAGGCAAGAGGAAAACCTCAGCCTGGTTGCATAGCTTGAGGACAGGGTTTCAGCATGGGAGCAGGCATTTGCTTCGGAGTTCCTGGAACAGGAACAGCAGCTAAGAGAGGAGGACAGAGCTCAGCAGAAAGAATTGTTTGATATTACTAATGGGTACAAGAGTACTGGCTCCTACTGCATCACCCACACGATGGCCTGAGCCCCCTACAGGGTATCCCTATGATGCAGTCCAGAAACAGCTTGGAAAACTCCATGGCTGGGTGGCTGCTCAGGTTAGAAAATGCTTCATGTAGGGTTAACAATCAGTGTAGACACTCAAGCCCTGGGTTCTCTAATCAGGGGTCAGATGACAAGTCCCACTAGCCCTGGACTCACAGTATAGATGTGTATAGGACAGTATAGATATACTCTAGGGCTACGTCTACACTACCCGCCTGAATCGGCGGGTAGAAATCGATCTCTCAGGATCGAATTATCGCGTCTCATCGGGACATGACATTCGATCCCTGAATCAATGCTTTTATTCCACCAGCAGAGGAAGGAGTAAGCGCCGTTGACAGGGGAGCCACGGAGGTCGATTTGCCGCTGTCCTCACAGCAGGGTAAGTCGGCTCCGAAACGTCGAATTCATACGCTATTCATGTAGCTGAATTTGCGTATCTTAAATCGACCCCCCCACCCCACCCCGTAGTGAGGACGTAGCCTGAGACGCAACCAAATGATTAGATTTAAAACTCTTGTAATAATTTGTTGGGATATGCAAATATTGTAAACTAAAATACCAAGTTTATCCAGTTAATCTCAAAAAGGTTGGCCTATGTTCCTGGAGAGGAGATAGACCTAAACATTGGTAACAGAAAAATAGTGGGACTTAATTGGATTTAAGATTCTTAATATTCCATTTATTTGCCTATCTTAAGAAAGCTTCTTTTCTAAGTAAACTCACTTAAATGGATGATTTAGTTGGGGATTGGTCCTGCTTTGAGAAGGGGGCTGGACTAGATGACCTCCTGAGGTCTCTTCCAACCCTGATATTCTATGATTCTATGAAATATTTTCTTTGATTTTGTAGGGTTTAACTATGATTGCTTACTTCATATATCTATAAACTGGTTATTAATAACAACCAGACAGTTCTCACCAATCCTCCCCATACTGAAGTTTATGGAGAGAAGGGGAATTCTGCTCCCTGTTTGCTAAGCTCAACACTACAAATTTTCCTTCTGCATCTCTAAAACAAAGAAATAGAAAAGAGAGGCACAGCTAGCTATGTACCGATGGGGAGGATTTGCTCCTGAGGGTATTTCTTTTGAACTGATCTTTTCATCTATCTGGACAAAGTTTGGTACCCAAGTTTTGCAGACAATAGCTCAAAACTGAAAGCACAGAAAGGGATAATAGTGAGCTTTGCACATATCAGGGAGCAAGTTATTCATACAAGCTTACTAACAAAACATTTTTTTCTAGATCTTATTTTTGTTAAAAATGTGAGGCAAAGAAATTAAATGCACAGCTAAGGAATGAGGGCTATTTAAAAAAAAGCAAAGCAAAACATCACAACATGGTAGCTTGTCAGGGAACAATATAATATAGCTGCATTTTAAGACCAGATTTCACATCTGCTGGGATGTTATACAATGTAGCGTATAAAATGAAAGTTGAACAGCAATGGGAACCTTGTTTTTGTGGAAAAGGACAACTGATACTTTAGGTTTAAGTCTATTGCAAACTTCTGTGTATGTTTGATACTACAGTTCAGTCTTGTCAAAAGTTTTCTGTTTCTTTTTAATCCATACACCTTATACTGTAGGCTACTTGTCCTCAAGTGAATATTGTACTTACGGAAGAAACAATACAATTTGCAACACTGTATAGTTTTAAAAAGTTGGAATTTTTGAACAGAAGAAAGGGCAAGATTAAAAAAAGAAAGTGGGTACCTACATTTAAGCTCCAGAATTTACACTTAGGAACCTAAAAGAATGGTTTGATTTTCAAGCAGTATTGAATTCCCACTGAAAGTCAACTGGACAATTGCTTTCTTGGTGCTCAGAAAAAAAAAAAAACATCATGCCACTTGTTTAAGCTGGTAATATGGATTTAGAAACCTAAATCTAGACACCTGAAATATATGTATGTTTATGTATATATCTTGACTATGGATAAAGACAATACTTTATTTCTGCATAGCTTGTTTCACCATCTCTCAAAAACAGTAGGTGGACTGGCTAGAATTAAAGTAACCTGAGCAAAGCTTTCAACGTGTTTAAACCCCTCTGCCTTCTTCACACTATACAAAACAATCAGGTAGTACATTGGAAATGTTTTTCTCTTTTTGTGATAGTGCTGAAAAGATGTGTGTTGCCTATATATTCTATACTTCCACAATAATTTTTAAAGAACGGTGACGAGTTTGTACTTTTGTATGGGAACTGAATAGTCAAAGACACTTCAGAAAGGCTTTAGCAAGGGTGGGGGCAAGGGTGGCATACACTAGAAGACAGCCAGTTTCAGTTCAGGTCACGATCCTGCTGGCCAGCATGCCATGGAACAGCAGTTACGTTGTCTTCCATTCTGTTTGGATGAAAAAGAACTAGAGCAGGCACTTAAGGAAATTCAAGGGATTGGGAAGAAAACTGGTGAGTTCATAGAAAAAGTTTCAGGTTAAAAAAGGCGTATAAAACAAAACCCCATTTGTTTCATTAGTTCTATCCTTCAGACAATTTTTACTGAATACAATTTTTTCTAAAAAGCACTTTTCATTGTAAAATAAGATAATTAACTCATTGGTTACAGTTTATTTGATAAGGCGTCCTAACCTTATGTCCCTACTGACTGTAGTAATACCTGCTGGTAAAGGCATATGAACATCTGAATGCAACCAGAAAACCACTCATGACTCCATTACATTTCCTCTTTACAGATCAATATACGAGAACCTTATAGAGCAGTTCATTTCCTTTTGTGGACCAAAAGTCAGCATGCTTCACAACAAAAGGCAGATGTAACAAGCAGCTTTGATACTTGAATGTAGTTTCTCAGAAAGGAGTGAAGAAATAAATGCTTTTAAAAAAATACATTGACCTTCATTATTTTTTTTTTTTTTTTATAGAAAATGAATCATACTCACATCATTTGTTTTGAACTTTTCTCTATAGGAATGTATGACCCAATCTACCAGAATATGTATATGTTTGGTAAAAAGCAGAGAGGTTTCATTTCCCAACCAAAAGGTCTTCAGAAGAACTGTCTGTGGCATAACTTGCAGAAGCTGTGAATTGGCCCCTTCACATAATCTATACAAGAAAAAGAAAAAGTGAACAAAACCTAAAGCTTTATGCCAATTTGATTACTATAGTTACTCGACATATAACACGTCTCCTGTCAAAACATACAAAGGTTTGGTAATTTTTAAGCACAGAAAGCTCATATATTATTCATCAAAAATAGTGTATGTAAAATAATGACAGCCAAAGTGAAGGAACTCAAATGTTGTGTTAATATTATATAAATATAATTACAGTTTGAACAAAAGGAAAATTTTTACTTTATAAGGCAATCATACATACATCTATTCATTTACATTGATTAGGGAGGATGGGAGATAATACAAGTGCTTACAGATTAAAAAGAGACAACATGTATGTTGTATGTTCAAGGTCTTTCACATTAAGAATTTGTGAGACAATGAAAAAAAAAGAAATCTAAGAACTGCAAAGTTACAAACTCACCCCCTTATGAAACAAAATTAAACACCTATCCACACACATAACATAGTGGGAAAATAATATGTAAAAAATTAGAAGAAGTCTCCATACTAACATCCAGGCAGAATATTCTTTTAACATAATGAAAGCTAGTTATAAACAGGCAAAGAAATGAGAGATTTCAGAGGAAACATTTAGCAAGTACATGGCCAAATACTACTTTCAAATCTCTATGAGGACAGCATCCCATTTCAGAGACAGCAAGTAAAGTAAAGATACGGTACAATTCCATTGTGGATTGAGAAATGGGTTTGAATTTTTAAACAGAAGAAGAAAGTAAAGTATTCTCCTATAAAACTTACCTTCTGGTTAAAGCCTGTACTTCAGCTTTCACTAAATTAAAGAAAAACTTGAGTAATGTTTTGTGAACCGCCCTCTGTTCACTTATTTTTTCTGAAACAGAGACTGCATGACAAAAGCTTTTGCAGTAAAGGCAAGATCTGAAAAATAAAGTACCAGAAATTCTTTAAGTTTCAAATGATCTACTGACTAATTAATGCACGAGGCAATTCTGACATTTTAGTTCCAAATTTGCAATAACGTACTTGTGAGGTTTTGTAAATGCAATCAAATCAGCAGTTCAGAAATAATCATAATTAATAAAATGACAAAACATAGTGACCCCATTACTGGACTCACACTTGAACATGAAAGTGAGAATAATTGAAGGATTCTTTAACTTGGTCAAAACTTTGCTCAGGATGAAACTTGGCATATACAATACACCTCTACCTAGATAGAACGCTGTTCTCGGGAGCCAAAAAAAATCTTACCACGTTATAGCTGAAACCGCATTATATCGAACTTGCTTTGATCCACCGGAGTGCGCAGCCCCCCCCCGGGAGCACTGCTTTACCACGTTATATCCAAATTTGTGTTATATTGGGTCACATTATATCGAGTTAGAGGTATATCAATTTAGGAGAGAATTTCTCTATGTCCAGATTAAAAACAAAAATGAAGAATGTTAGTTATTTGCATACAAAGGTTGGACTTCACCAGTGTACAGAGGGCCAATGCAAGGTACTACTCACGTCAGTTCTATTCTGAAGAACTAAGTAGAATTTAAGTAATGCATAAGCCTTGTGCTGACCCAGTGCACAGAGTGAGTTCTACTCAAATTAAATTTTACTTAAAGGACATTAACTTGTGTTTCTTATATATTGTAAGTAAATGTATATTTTCATACCAATACCACTAATGATTTAAGGCCAGATTTTCAGCAATATTTAAAATGTATATTCTGTGCTGGCATGTTCACTGATTAGGTGTTTGATCTCATGTGTTATTTTGGGGAGGAGGGGGGATGTTTTAATTAAAGGTGCATGTTATAGTATGAGGTAAATTATTGTTGCATTTAGCACATTTCCTTGTGCACTGGAGAAGGAAGGGAATTCCTTGTGGAGGGGCAGAATTCTTGTATTTAATAGAACATTTATAAAAAGGCTTTAATTCCAAAAGATTTCCTAGCACTTTGGAAACCACAGCATGTGCCTGTAAACTTTTACTCATATGAGTAAGAGTTTCCATGATGAGATCTTATTTGCATATCATTTTAGCCACACCTTGATGAAACATCATAATTTAACAACATGATAAACTGTTTTAAGAGCAAGAGCAGAACATCTTTTCTAGTTTACATTTTTGGAGGAATTTGACATTGGCATTGGCATACCCTTGATATATCCAGCCCTGATTCATTTTGTATTTTTCTACAATTAAGTCTTCTGCCAAAGGTCTGAAGAGCATTATCAACAATTATATCCCCAAATCTCAGATATTTTTTAGCATCTGAAAATTAATGGGTTTATTTCTTGTTTCTTTTTTTAAATTAAAACCCCATTAGCTTAAAGAAGAACAGGAGTACTTGTGGCACCTTAGAGACTAACAAATTTATTAGAGCATAAGCTTTCGTGGACTAATAAATTTATTAGTCTCTAAGGTGCCACAAGTACTCCTGTTCTTCTTTTTGCGGATACAGACTAACACGGCTGTTACTCTGAAACTTGCCATTAGCTTAAGTTTCCTACATTGAATTGTATAAGCCACCTATTATCCCAATGTCCTATGTCTGTTGATGTCATTCTGAGTTTGAGTGCCTTCCTTCCCTGTTCAGGATGGTTTGACAATAAGCCGCCTTAGAACAGTGCTTTGCAAAGCATTCCTATACAAAATTACACAGATTCAACTTTTTCTTCTTCACTCACCCTGGAAAAGTTACCTCTGGTCATGAGCAAGTGGCTTTTTCAAGCCCTGCACATAACATATGGCTTTTAAATTCAAGGAGTTGCCTCCTCCTCTTCATCCACCCACAAAAAAATAAATCACACAGCCATCTCTTTTCTACCCATCATCAGGATAATCATTTTAGTTTTCAACTATTTTCTCTGTCTGTACTTGAAAGTATGGTGTATCAGCTTTCAAATGCTAGTATTAAATTATTTGACAGAGGTAGGAAAACATGAACACATCAAGGACTCCCTACAGAACAAGTGCCTTGGAGTGCTACGAAGTTAAGGCACCAGCACCTGGCAGCTCAAGCTCTTATGGCTTGCCACAGTGACTTGGCTCCCCACCCCAGGCCTGCTGCAGAGTCTCTGTCTACCTACGCATAACCTTTCCAACTCAAGTCTGCAATACAACCCCGCCTTACCTCTGTCCCCCACACTGCTATTCACCCTCCTGGTAGCTCCCCACACAGTGGACTAAGAAGGTAAGAAGGCTATGAATATACAACGATCATGTCTTCCCTGCAAACCTCTGGAAGAGGTTTCCACACTACCCAGTTGTAGCCTTGGTGGATGGGTTGTGTGTTTGATTGTGATGTAGAGGAACTGGGTATGTGCATTATGACTGGCTATATGTTAGGAAGTATGAGGGAGTTTGCTGGGGAGAGAAGTGTGCATTTGGATAGTATGATGACTGGCTATTAAGACAAATGATAAAGGCTGCCTTGGACTGGTGATTTCATTGAACTTTAATAATGGAGGAATGTGCATTTTAATGACCTTCCTTGTAAGTGAATGGAGTTTGTATGTGAGTGTAACAACAGTTTATACTTACAATTGTTTCAGAATAGGGAAGGATGTATTTAAACAAAAAAAACCTGTATGCATTTCTATACTGGTCAACATTGCCATATTAAAGTACTTCAGTGTTAAACTAGAGAAGATATCACACAGTGATGAACTGAGGTGCAGTCACTCTTTCCAGAGATGGAATTAATCAATCAGTTTCTGTTCACAAAAGTCAGAAACCAGAAATTCTCCTTCTACCAGGTGGAAGCACCCAAAAGGAAGCTGTCCTGAGTCTTGTATTTGTATAGTGATTAATTAGGACCAATACACAATACACAAGTCTGCAAATTTCATGCTTAAAATCAAAATACAACATGAAACTGCATATTTGACAAGATAAGATTTATACTGTTTTATCTGCAGCAAAATAGATATACAAAACCCAGTAGTAATATACATTCATCTAGATTGTCAAAAGACACATAATATACAAATAATTATGCTCAAACATTTAATATAGAAATGCAAAGAAGGGGAGAAACAATAAATGTATGATTTTTTCCTGTATGGTGACAACCATTTTCAGTGAACTCAGATTAATTGAAATTTATAATAAAAGTTCTGAAATGTACAAATGCTATTCTAGGTATAGAAAATCTTCACTTATAATGAACTAATTAGAGTACATTGAAAAAGTGACTTCCATATAATAGAATTTACATATAAAGGGAAGCCCTATCATTTTTAACTAAGGAGACCTTTTTATGAAAAAGTGTGATATTAATTGTTTTCACTTAGCTAAGCTTTTAGAGAGAGAGAAGCCCCCAAAACAAGAGAACATAACAAACAAACAAAAACCTTTCCAACTGCTTCTTACCTCACAAGCATCTCTAGCAGAGACCATGTTCCTCTCATGCAAATAGGACACTGAAGAAATTCCAGATAATATCTTAACATGGAAGGAGACTTCCAAGGAGGATCAAGTTGAAGAAGAATATACAAGATGTGAAAAAATTTAGCAGAGAATACTGTGTCTGTATTTCCCTGTTTTAAAAATAAGAAATAAATATTGGGTCTGTACTGGGCAAAGACTTAATAGTGAAGAACTTTTGTGTTAGTCATACTCATCCTAAACTCAAACTCATCCAAAACTCAAATTCACTGATGACAAATTTTAGCTTAATATCATGTGGGAAACTGAGGGGGAGGAATACAAGAGGCAAAATATTGTAATTTGCACAGAAAAGGAAAAAATAAGGGTAACTTGCCCCCAAAATGGTATTCAGCTCCGATATTAACTCATTTATACCAGTGAATTTCATCTCTTACAGGGTTGGGAAAGATGCAGTGTAAGTCTGTATGCAGTTGCTTTATATACACCCTCCTGCTCGTTGCCTTGCCGGCAACTACCAATTCAGACCTGTGTGTGTGCGCAAGTCACACTCATTTTGCAGAATCACAATAACAAAACAGTGCAAGTTACACTATTTGCTTAATCCTGTTCCTGACCAATTTACAATTCATTCCAATTCTGACCGGTTTCCTACAAATTATCTTTATGCTATTCAGAGACCAAGATTTCTATTGCTGCCAACCAAAATGACTTGCATTGCATTTGATAAGGATAATTTATGGTTTGACTTAAGAGTTGATAAATACATATGATTTTGGCATTGTCTAGACAAGATTTTTTTAAGTGGGCTCAATATCTATGGCTAATTTATGCAAAATTACAGAAGAACCTGCTGTTTCTCAAAGTAATGGAAAGCTTCAACCTCACTGCTTACTCTTCCTTTCTGTAACTGTTTTTACATTTACATGTAAGGACAGCATTTAACAATAAGATGGGTACTACATTAATAGGGCTAATGAAAAATACTATTTGGTTTCCGATTATTTTCAATTATTTAAATAAACTGTACTGGAGAAAAAATTGAGAGTGAGTGCAAGTGCACACTCAAGCATTTCACTTTTATCCATGGATGTCCTCTATGGTCTTTGAGTGGTTATCCTAATATATACTATAATTTCAGTTGATACAAAAATGTAATTTACTATAATTTGTTACCTGCATATATATAGATAGTACAGTCCTAAATTAGGTAATATTGACAGTATGAAAAAGATAATATTTATTTGCTCATTCTGAATGCTTTTCTGTCTTGCATGGTATGCTGGGATTTTACTGTTTCAACAATATATTGACAGTATATTCTGGTGAAGTAGCGATTAAGGGAACATTGGTTAAAGAAATCATGGATGAAGACACTCTTTTTTAAAATATACAATTGGTATCTGACTAAGACCACGTTTTTTACATTCCCTCCCCCAGTTTAATACTGCGAAAGACCAAGCCTTTAGTTCTCACCTGTAGCATATGCTCTAGAAGAGAATGAAGAAGCTGCACAGGAGGGATGAAGTATTTTTGAGTAGCAGCAAGTTCTGCGATTACATCAGTAAAGAAATGTCCTTCTACTAGTCCTTCAAGTATACACAATATACCTCTGGAGAGCTCAATATTTTTAATCTAGGAATGGCAAATATTTGTGAATAACTGTATAGAAAGAATGGCTGAATAAAAGATTTATAAACAGTTCTATCTTAAAAGAAAAAATGAGAACCAACTAAAAATTCAGTCCCTTTAGATACAAAAAGGAAACATTTATGAATCTTTATACAAAATTTCTTTAGCCAAAAGATACATATGTATTTTTGATCATCATATAACAAGGTAAGAAATTGTTTTAAGATATAGAAAACAACAGTTCTAATTTAAAGTAATTACTAATTTATAGTGCGATCCACTGATATGCTGATATCTTCTGCAAGGGCCTCACTATTCCTAACCCCTACTGATTTGAACTCCCACTAAAAGCACTCCGTACTTTGCAGGATATACTTATCTCAGGAGATGGAGACATAATATATTATTATTTAAGCCCCAGCAATTTAACTGTACTTACTCTCTAAGGCAGGGGTCGGCAACGTTCGGCACACGGCTCGCCAGGGTAAGTACCCTGGCGAGCCGCGTGCCAAACGTTGCCGACCCCTGCTCTAAGGCCCTGTCTACACTGGCACTGGTATGTAGGGTATGCGTAGTTACATGCTGCAGTGAAGTGCAGGCAGTGTCCACACTGCAGTGTGTAGCTATACGTGGCAGTGAAAGGGGGGGAAAGCAGTGGGAAGCAGATGGAACCCTTCCCCACCGCAAGGAACTGCTCCAGCGCCAGGATGCTATACTGCTAAAAACAGTACTGTAGATGGAGGAGGCACTGCTTGGGCATGTAGAAAGTCATGTAGGATATATACCCTCAGGTTCTGGTGTGTTTTTACTTGCCTAAGCAGTGTCTCACTGTCTACACTTTATTTATACCTCGGTGTACAGAATCTACTGTACTTGCCGCTGTAAGTGTAGACATAGTCTAAGCATATATACACTGTAGGAAGTCTTCGTTCTATTGGGTTTGCCTTCTGAGAGCTTGGTAGAAAACTATCACAGAATAAAATTTCTAAAGCCACGGGGTGCCTCACGTAATCACCCCCACAATGGAAACTACAGTGATGTCCAATGCCTACAACTGTCAAGTTCCTTTCTGGGAGAGGTGAAAAATCATCAACTGAAAAAACCTGCTCCAAAAAACAGATCCCTTATCAGGGAAGATGGATAAGTACTGAACTATTATAACTTACACCCTCAGAAATCATGAATTACAGATACTTACCTCTGTACCACATCCACTCAGTTGGTCTATTTGAGTAGACTTCTGTTTCACATTCTGTAAAACAGAAATAAATCAAGGGCATACATGAAAACCCTTAGATTGGATAATGACAAAATGCTACATTTAATGACCAGCAAAACATACATCAGTGTTAAAAAAAGATATTTAACCAGTGGTTAAAAAATAAATGCAAATGTAACAGTTAGTTCTCATTTTTATAGAAATAGAAGGTATACTTCTTATGAAACTTTTAACAAGGGTAGGCTTCAACAAGAAGTGTCCTGAATCAACAATAATCTGGGCAATTTCATTCTTCAAATCTAAATTGTCCTGCAATTTGAATTAATGCATTATTCTTCACTTTTTGTTTCAAACTGTTGCTATGTGAAGACAGGGTCAGTTTAAGATACTTAATTTGCACTTAAGCATACTTTTGATTTTCTTTTCTTTTCTGTTTTTCCAATGGTGAGATGTTGTATATACACTAGTGTTTATTCTGTAAAGTGCTTTGGGAGCCTATGAGATAAAAGGAACTAAATACAAGTGTAAAATCATTTTTACATCCAGTAGGGGCCATCACTATGGTTCTATTAATGGACATTACAAAAACTGCACCTTAAAAAAGCATGCCACCTGGGAATGCCAGCCTTCATTAACCCCCTGGGGCACAAACCCATCGTTGTGCACAACCCTTTAGCAAGTGACCCTCTCCCAACATAACTAGCCATCCACCAAACATCCACAACTACTAGCATTTGGAGAGGTGTGTAAGAGGAAGGAAAAGATGGGGGCACAGGTAAGGTTGTAGCGAATGGTCTGATGTATGGTAGTTGTGGTTTTGATAAATCATGTGCCTGTGGGTAGAAGAGCATTGGATATTTACTATTAGAGGGTTAAATTTTTATTCTTTGCTTTTGTGGATGTGGCAACACTAAATTGACAACATACCTTACTGCATAATAATAAAACAAGTATTAATATATATCATGGACCTGCTCCTAAAGACACACATATTCATAAATATAAGTCTACAAACATGTGTTTGCTGTATTAGGGCTCACATAAGAACTACTAAATAACAATCAGTATATTATGGTGGGAATATATGCTGTACTGATTCAAAACAATTAATTGCTCATTTTTCTAAATATGAAATAATGCCCTCACTTCCTAATGCACTTCATGATTAAATCTGTGATATTATTAAAAGGGTAGAATGCATTAAGTTTTATTCTCCTTAACATACATTCCACACAGCAATAAGAATTCATCATAATGCTCAGCAAAATGTTTCTGGTTCAGGGATTTCTTTGGTTTTGAGACAAACGTAAACATAAATATAGTTATTTAAAGGCCAGTCATAGAAAGACTAAAGGCCAATCCACTGTTTTGTGAGACAGTTAAAAACCAAAATGAAACAAAATGACCAATCAATTGATATTTCATCTAGTCCATCATTTTTTCATTAGACACATATTAAACAATCACCTCATAATAGTATTGTACTAAATACTGTATAGAATTTTTAAACTTTACAAATTACTATATATTGTTACAATTTCTGCAGATGTTAAGAAATCTAATGTTATCTTTGTTACATTTGTGTTTGAAGGGCAAATATACCTAGGGAGAATCTTATTACATTTTTACAATTAAAAGTTTATACAGTCCTGTTTTTTTCTTACCTGAGTAAAATACATATGGTTTATTAATGCATTTTTCATTGCAACAAGTTGCATGTCAGACATTGTATCTCTGGCTTCTTGTTCGGCTAAAAGATGGTTCATTTGGTTATCTTCAGTAATATTTTGTATTTCATTCTGTGAAGGTCAAAAGATTTAAAACTTGCAAATACAGAGACTGCTGTCTAAAACAACTCTACTTGCACCTTTTTTCTCCTCTTTAGATATTTTTGCATATATTTTTTATAAAGTTTATAAAATTATTTTGGACTAAAATAGGGTATGAAATTAAAAGAACTATTCCTGATTAATTCTGTGTGGATGGACGCTCTCACTTTGAATTAGCTTAACCCAGGGGTTAAGGCACTCTTATTCCAAAGTAAGAGTGTTCACACAGGGAGTTAATCAGGAATTGTTATTCTGTAATAACTCCTTTCCTAGAGAAGCCCCAATTTCATAAAGGGCAATAAAATATGATCAGATGTCAATCCCTTCCGGTGGCTGATTAGCAGTGATGAAGCTCAGCTGGCAACCTACAGTTTAAAGGTTCTATATCTTATTAACCAGTTTTCCAAGTCATCCAGTCCTTCTAGGTCTTAAACTCTTCCCTTAGTAGTTTGATTGTGATTCTACAACTACACACTGCTCCATACACAGGTCTTTTGGCGAAGCTACAATTTAGTCCATTGCTGTTATAAAATAATTACAAATTAAATTAGTCAGGTACTGTATAATATGGGGAAAATACATTTCATAAAGATTTTCAGTGCGTGATTTTAACCAAATGTTAATCATTAATTTTAACCGATCATTAATCCAATCCAACCAATTAATCAGTTAATTGGTTTTAACCAAATTGTTAATCCAACCAATCGTTAATCACCCTTACTGTTCAAAATTTATGCCCAATTTCTGATTGAAGCCAGACAAATTATAGTTTTCAGTCATTGGTTCTTTTCTGCCTTTCTCCACTAAATTAGAGATCTTTAGATCCAATATTTTCTCCCTGTGAAGATACTTATACACTGTAATCAAATTTTTTTTTTTTTTTGGATAAACTGAACAGACTGAGATCTTTAAGTCTCTCACCGTAAGGAATTTTTCCCAGCCCTCAAATGTTTTCGTAACATTCTTTTGCTCCCTTTCCAAACTATCAATATCATTTTTTTAAAAATAGGGAGGTAAGAACTGGAGGCAGTTTTCTAGTATAGGTATCACCAATGCCACATTGAAAGGTAAAAATCACCTCCCTTACTTATATATCCACATTAGCCCTTGTTGTCACAGCATCACACTGGAAACTCATGCTGAGTTGCTTGTCTATTATGACCCCTAAATTGTTTTCAGAGTCACTGCTTTCCAAGATAGAATCCCCTATTCTGTAGATCTTGCCACATTCCTTGTTATTTTATCACTATTTTAATCTGACATTCACTTTGAGGGAGTAATAAACTAAGGCTCAATCCTGCAAGGTGCTGAGCACTCCAGCGCCAATCCTGCTGTAACAGAGTGGTCTGCCCTGTTTAAGAGGTAGTGGGGACTGTGGCCAGCCAAATCCTGTTCCAGGAGCTCTGGAACAGATGCTGAGAAGAGTAAGTGGTCCTGGGATAATGGTTAAGAGTCTAGGACAGGGTTCGGCACGCGGCTCACCAGGGTAAGCACCCTAGCGGGCCGGGCCAGTTTTATTTACCTGCTGACGCAGGGCCAATGGGGGTGGCGGGAAGCCACGACCAGCAATCGCTCACCCGCGCCGCTTCCCGCCGCCCCCATTGGCCCGGGACGGCGAACCGCGGCCAGTGGGGGCCGCGATCGGCCGAACCTGCTGCGTCAGCAGGTAAATAAAACTGGCCCGGCCCGCCAGGGTACTTACCCTGGCGAGCCGCGTGTTGAACGTTGCCGACCCCTGGTCTAGGGAAACCCAGGTAACTGTATCTTTAAGGAACTGGGACCTTGCAGTTTGGGTGGGGCAAGGCTCCCCTTCCTTTCAGCCAATCAGTACAAGGTCTGGGGAAAGAAAGAAGTACATAAGCTGTCTCTTCCCTCATTAGAGGAGGAGACTCTGAGAGCAAGAAGTTTCCTGCAGAAGTCTGAGAGACACATAGTGAGAAAGGACTACAGTGGTGTGACCTGGCCTCCAAGCTGTGGAGGGAGGCAGGAAGACTGTGCCACAGCAGAGATGCATGGAGGAAGAACTATTATGAAGGTTTTGGTTTTAGTTCTGTTTCTTGAAAGACTGTTGCCAGCTCAGGTGGAACCAGTGCAGGGCAATTTAAAGGGAGAGGGAGAAGCACAACACAAGCCCTGGAAGGAAAGTTGTGTAATCCCTTAGCCAAGAGGGAAGGGTTTGGGTCTGCAGGGTCACTGGAAACTATGTGGAAAGAGTTAATATTTTAGAGTCCACAAGGGGATTCTTGTTCTAAATACTTCTGATGGTGGAAAGTTACTGGCCATTGAAGGTGGGGTGCCTGAAGGGCCATGCCCTGCCATGAAGGGGTGCTCTGAAGGTACCATCCCTGCTACATCAGCAAAACACTCACATGTGTGCTCAACTTTAAGCATGAGAGAAGTCTTATTGGCTTCTGTGGGACTACTCATGTGGTCTTCATCAAGCACATGTTTATGTACTTTGCTGATTTGCCACAGTGCCAAGCAATTGAGGAAACTGAGTTCCTAATGACCATCCCATAGGAAGCTTTAATGCAAAATTCTGAAAACCATAGTATGACTTCAGACCAGAATGCAAAATAAGATTAGTGTAAGTGTACAGCTGTCACAATGTCAAGTTCAAGCAAAATGATTTCAGTTCAAGTGTGCGGAGATGGTATTACAATGTCAAAATGAAACCAAATAATTTTAGTCACACACTGTTAAGAAGGATAAGATTCAGCCAAAACCAAGATAACAAAATGAAGGCAACTTGACTGTAAGTGGAGTTCTTTAATGTGACTTCTGCACATGCACACTCCTGGGATGCACGGACAGAACCTTTTAGTAGCTCTTGTGCATTTCCCTCACTGGTCTTGAATGTTCTAAGGCTGAGGCTACAGAAGGGAGTGCTGTGCTACAGCTGTCTCAGTTCCTTCTACCACCTCCTCACATCCCCTCTTCTTCTGAGACTTAACTTAATTTGTGGAAGGAGGATGGAAAATGTGAATATGCACCGGTATTCTCAAAGAACGCCAGTTCCAACAGTTCAGAAACATTGATCTAACTTAACTAGACTGATTGGATAACTAGAGAACTAAGGTGGCACTGAGACCAATCAGCTCCAATGAAGCCATGTCAGAAAGACCCACTGAATTTCCTGGTCAATCTGCTGTCACAGTTAGAAGTAACAGAAGCCCCTGAAGTACAGCACCCCCTTTTATAGCCTTGCCATCAAAGTGTTCAGCAACAGAGAGGGAAGATGCTGGAGTGGGGGGGGCAAAAGTGATCCAACAGGCACTGCTATTCTGAAAGTGTGAATATGAACAGGCTACATAAAGAAGAATTCTCCTTTACAAGACCTTTAAACTGAGTCTGTTCCCTACACCTGTCCTCTATTTATTTGTGATCTAACAGACAAAATCCAAGTATGTCACAGTTTATAACCACTTAGATACTTGAAAGTTCTCTGAATAAAATCTGTTGCATGCTGATTTATCGTAAGGTTGCATATAAATACCAAATTAGATTTCTAGCATGGAATATTCTGCATCCTTTCTTCCTTGCACATCATCTTCCTCTAAGCCTCAAGCTGTGGCCACAACTTTCCCTGGACTGGATAACTAACTCCTCCTCGGGACAAATAAGGCAGATCCTAAATTAGACTATAGAATCAATCCAAGTCAGCATGGAACACTCCCTGCAGG
Source organism: Trachemys scripta elegans (assembly GCF_013100865.1). Taxonomy (NCBI): domain Eukaryota; kingdom Metazoa; phylum Chordata; order Testudines; family Emydidae; genus Trachemys; species Trachemys scripta. The sequence goes on along the minus strand of NC_048303.1, from coordinate 56,469,437 downwards.
AGTCCAGGCTGTATCCAGCTACAATAAAATTAAAGAGGAGTTCTACCATTGGCCTCAATGGGAGCAAGATTCAAATGTACAATGTTCACAACTGTACTACTTTTTTAGAAAGTGTTCCCTGGCCAAAGTTACAGAGTAGAAACTGAAAGGAGACTAAGGCGTGCTCTGTAATTAAAATTCATGTCAAAATAGCTGTGGTACTCAGGGGTGTGAAAAATCCACACCCCTAAGTGCTGTAGTCATACCGACTTAACACCCAAATGTTTCGTCAGCCTAGGTACTTTTGCTCAAGGAGGTGATGTTCCTACAGTAATGGGGAAATGCCCTTCTGTTGCTGTAGGCTGTGTCTACACTACAATGTTATACCAACATATTATATAGTTCATGTAGCGTAGACATGGCCCCAGGTCTTTCCCATAGTATTGTGGAACACATTGCTTTTTTCCCCTAAAACTGCATTAAAAATTTGGCTTTGTGAAGTTCTGAGTGAAAAGCAAGACTCGAAGTTTTGAACCTACCAATTTTGAGTTCCTTTTCAGTTTTATAACTGCTACAATATTACTAGGCACTATGGTCCAATTAACCACTGGCAAGCTGCATTTGCTTTCTGTAAGTTTCTGAATTTGTAATATGATCTGGATGAAAATGCAGGATAACTTATGAGTTCATGCATGGGGGCAGGGAAGGTAAATCACTAAACTGATTTTTTGAAGTGTTAAGGTACAGTTTTAATGCAGTTAAGTAGACATTGTCAGACTTGAAGAAAAAATCCACTTCCATTTGACATTTTTGTACTTAGATACTAGAAAAACAATTATGGGGGGGAAATAGTTTTAATTTGTCATTTTGTGACTAGTTAGTGTCACTATTTTGTCAGTTGCATCACTTTCATGAACTGCTCAAAGTGTATACCTGTAGCTCTGTCATAACTATAAAGGGAAGGGTAATAGCTGTCCTGTGTACAGTATTATAAAATCCCTCCTGGCCAGAGACTCCAAAATCCTTTTCCCTGTAAAGGGTTAAGAAGCTCAGGTAACCTGGCTGGCATCTGACCTAAAGGACCAATAAGGGGACAAGATACTTTCAAATCTTGGGGGGGAGGCTTTTGTTTGTGTTCTTTGTTTGGGAGTGTGTTCGTTCTCGGGACTGAGAGGGACCAGACATCAATCCAGGTTCTCCACATCTTTCTAAACAAGTCTCTCCTATTTCAAACTTGTAAGTAAATAGCCAGGCAAGGCGTGTTAGTTTTCCTTTGTTTTCTCAACTTGTAAATGTACCTTTTACCAGAGTGTTTATCTTTGTTTGCTGTACTTTGAACCTAAGACTAGAGGGGAGTCCTCTGAGCTCTTTAAGTTTGATTACCCTGTAAGGTTAATTTCCATACTGATTTTACAGAGATGTTTTTTACCTTTTTCTTTAATTAAAAACCTTCTTTTTAAGAACCTGATTGATTTTTCCTTGTTCAAGATCCAAGGGGTTTGGATCTTGATTCACCAGGAGTTGGTGGGAGGAAGGAGGGTAATGGTTAATTTCTCCTTGTTCAAGATCCAAGGGGTTTGGATCTTGATTCACCAGGAGTTGGTGGGAGGAAGGAGGGGAATGGTTAATTTCTCCTTGTTTTAGATCCAAGGGGGTTGGATCTGTATTCACCAGGAGTTGGTGGGAGGAAGGAGGGGAATGGTTACTTTCTCCTTGTTTTAAGATCCAAGGGGGTTGGATCTGTATTCACCAGGGATTTGGTGAAGGTTTTTCAAGGTTTCCCAGGAATGGAATCCATTGAAATGGTGGCAGCAGAACCAGAACTAAGCTGGTAGTTAAGCTTAGAAGTTTTCATGCAGGCCCCTACATTTGTACCCTAAAGTTCAAAGTGGGGATCCAGCCTTGACAAGCTCTAACAATGTGTTTACAAGTAGCAGCAGTGAATAAATCGCAATTGAAGAGATAGTAGGCAGGTGTGTGCACAGAAAAAGAGGGTGGTTGGTGGTGTTGCTATCCGACCCAACCAAAAGCAGAACAGAAAACCTGACTATACACAATCTTCTCCATGACACTTAAAAAAACCCCAGAAAGTTAGCACATGCTATTTAAAAGGTGATCAGAATTTTAAAAAAAAAAAGTGCATTTAAAAAAAAGTTGATAGCATCCCCTTCACTTCTGGCAGAGTTGCAGTATGTTCTAATCAATAAACACATTAATGAAGCATTAATTTCAGTTAAGAATGTTTATTTTACTTACCTCAAAAAGATAATCCCCTATATATTGCACAGGATAATATGGAGCTTCAAAGAGATGTTTTTCTCTCTCTATGGTGACACTTTTATTATCAGTGAATACATGAGTAACAGCTCTCACTTCCTTTTGTGGTGGATATATAATTGCCTTTCCAGCTTCTAGAACTCTTAAAAAAAATTTACACACAGTTAATATATATTTACTGAAAATTTGTTTTAAAGGTATTTTTTTTTTTAATGCTCACAAGCTACAATGCACCCAAAATTTACAGAAAATGGTCAGGTATGAAGTCACACTTCCTTCCTTAGCAGGCTAACTGAGCACTTCAAAGCCCTGAGACAAGTAGGTAACCCAACTAAACAACTGTCTTCTCAGTTTAGAAGAGAATACTAATTTTCTTCGTCTTTTAGGAAGCTTCTACAAGTGCATTTTTATAAAGATCAAACTTTGTATTACAGTAACTATGGTTTATTGCAATATAGCTCAAGAGACTTAGTGGATTCTTTATCTAAATAGAGGGATTTACTGAAAATGGGGTATTTGCCTTACCTGTAAATTGGAAAGGTAAGATTTCATAAGATATACACCTCTACCCCGATATAACGCGACTCGATATAACATGAATTCGGATATAACGCGGTAAAGCAGCACTCCAGGGGGGTGGGGCGGGAGCTCTGGCAGATCAAAGCAAGTTCGATACAACATGGTTTCACCTATAATGCGGTAAGATTTTTTGGCTCCCGAAGACAGCATTATATCGGGGTAGAGGTGTACCTACACTGCAGGAATGACTCCACAGCAGTGCAGTTAGTCCCACCTAATGTAATACCCAGACAGCTCAGCTAATGTTTCTGGCCTACTACCTGTAATTATTTTCCCCATACACAACTTCCAAAGGTGCACTGCTGCAATTTATATTTCTAAGAAAAGATGACAGGTAACAGAGGGGGAGAGGAGAAAAAGGAGTCTTCTAAATTGGTGGATGCATATACTAGAAAAAATTGATGGATAAAGAATAAAATGCCCTGGTCTCACCTACTTTTTATATATTACACACACACACACACACACACACTAGGTTAGTCATAATTGGAGAAAGGCAGAGATGAACAAACAGTAGTATTAAGTATAGCTGATAGAGAGAAAAAAATCAATCCTTTTTAAAAGTTACTGGCACCTATAGGACAGTTGACCAAAAGCTAGGTTTTCAGCAAGCAAAATATCTACCTTACTCATGCACAAAAGCATTGCAAAGGGATGCCCAGGTTGTTGTATGGTAATGTCTTGGGGAAAAAAATACAGATTCCCTGATGCACACAACTGCCAGTTCATTTGTCTTGCTGATGCAGTTGCTATTAAAGGTTACTTTCATTCTTAACAAATAGGGATTTGCAGAACCATGTTAAGATTCCAGTGAAAGAACAGAATGTCTTTCAGAAGTGCTGCAGGATGTATGTACCCAGAACCCAGACACTGAAGATGAGGGAAGAAAACCTGTTCCATTTTGTAAAGGACACCTTAGTTGGCAAGCTAGAAGGAGAGGTAGTCAGCTGTGTCTCACTGGGACAGCAACAAAGAAAGAGGAAGTGGAAAAATGATAACTTGTAGTGGAATGCTAAAGCCACAGGTCAGGAATAGTGGCTGTTTGGCTTGTTTATATCCTCTGCCATTAAAGCAATACTTAACACATTTTGCTTGAGAAGGGCACAGGACAGCTCAATTTCCATGTGCCAAGAAAGGAGAAACCATATACAACTTAATAAACTAGATGTTAGGGGTTCTCTCTTTTGGAATGGGGTCACAACCCACAATTTCTGGATGCAGGCTGACTACCTACTTACAAGGAGGTTTCAGTCTAGTAGTAACCTAGGTTAATATTGATATGTGAAGATGAAAAGAATAGTGGTTATTACGGCCTGTGTCTTAAGGTAGTTTTAGAGAGCTACATGAGATCTGTAAGGAGCTTAGGCCCTATAAGAATAAATTTGGTTTTGTCTTGAGGGGAATTACATTGGTCTCCTATAAGCAGGAGCTGGGATTTTCAGATCTCTACTGTTTAATCTATAGTTAGTAATTTTGACAGAGGAACCTGCTGTTAAATGCCAATGGACCACAAATATAAAATTAAGTTGGACTTCAATCAGCTTTAGAAAATGGCTTGGATGAAAGTTGCAGTCCTGAACATTCTCCAAACTGACATGTCAAATTACTACCCTATCTTGCTTTAAATCCCTACAAGGATTCTTTTTATAGTCTAAAAAGACAAAACAGTATTAAAGGATGAAGCAATACTATGTAGTATCATATGCTCATATACCAATCATTTGCTTTCCCCCTGCCTGCCCAAGTGTTGTAATTGCAGCAAGAGTATTGACCTACTCTAATTTCTCTCTGCCTCCTTACCCCTAAACCTGAGGAGGAGGAGGAAAAAAAAAATCATCAACTATGATAGGTATATGTGCATGTAACATTGTATAGCATCTCCTCCACCACCCTTTTATACTGTTTGTCTTTTTAGAATATAAGCTTTTCCAGGCAGGAACCATGTCTACATCTAGGCCTACTGTAATGAGGCTTTGATCTCAGAGCCTTTGTTCACTGCCTAATATAAAATCACTTTTACTACCCCAATATATGCAATTTTAAGGAGCTGTTCCAACAAAATAACACAAGTTTGTTTTAAATTCAGTTTAATATTCCAGTTGGAAAATTATTTCTGCTCCAAATGCTTGAGCTCAAACTTGCTTAGTGTAAGGAAGGAAGAATCTTTAGCAGACCCTGATAACATAGCAATAAGGATCGTAAAACTTTTAACATGTACTGTATCATGAGGCTGAAGGCAGAATTCCTTCAACCACCCAAGTAGTGCAACAATAACCACCTGATGCACTAATGGCTTAATTGGCTATTGGAATAAGGTTTTTTAATTAAAAAAAAATTATGAATATGAGGCGCAGGTGTTATGCCCTATATTCTACTAGAAACTTTTTCATCGTAATGTTTGAGCATTAAGATCCTTCTCATTCACTCCTGTCCTTCAGAAGCCTACCTGCCCTGTCAGCAGCAGGATGTGGTCCAATGGCCACTTCCAACTCACCTTTATTAAAACATATGCATCTCAGAACTAAGTCTTAAAATATTAAAGAAGACCAAGTTTGTTTTAAAACAAAGTGGGATAGAAGAGGATAGAGATCCCAAAAGGCCAACTGAGCACTTTTAAACTCATGTTTTCCCTTCAGTTCCTCCTCCTCCCATCCCCTCCTTTATCATCATCTTTTGAATCTTCCCTATTTACCATGTGAGTAAGTTTTTGTCTTTCAGTTCTGAGGCTGTAGCAGTGTACCGCTAGAGAGCTGCTGCATGAGTGTGACATAAGAGGTCCAAGTCAATCAGAATGTGGCTTTACAATATGTCAAACCATACTTAGCATATTATTTCACTCTTACCATATGAGACAGTCTTGTTTTCCTCTAGGATTGCCACTCATATAATAAAAGACAAAGTTGCCATCCCAGAGAAAAGGGGGGTAGTTTTACAATAGACTACGATCACCACAGATCTAACTGTATTCCTTGCCCTTTTAATCACACACCCCGCCTCTCCAAGTTCAACCTGAGCATTTAGGCGCTACAGTTTTGGGGGAGGAGGAGGCCAAAAACAGTGATGGGGGGGAGGGGGGGGGGAAGTGGAACTAGACCAAGATCCTCTTATTTTAAAAATAACAGAGTAATGGAACAGTTTAATGGTATTTTCATATCTAAACATTTATCAAAGTTAACCAAATGCTAGATGCATAGATAGAATGTAACATCAACTCAAAGAAAGCTTCATTACACAAATGAAATATGGTTCTGGACACTTCATTTCGGTACCATAGCAGCATTCTTTTATTTTTCTAATGAGCATGAACTCTGAGGCTATGGCTATGAACAAATCGGGGGGGGGGGGGGGGGGGGGGCGGCGGCACAGGCACAGAGGAAGTCTTCCTAGGCCATTAATTTAAAATATGCATAAAACCCTAAGTGCTATAGTCAACAATGTGGTAATAGTCAGTCAAAAGAAACTAAACTGGCAGATAAAAACATTTACCATTCCAACTATTATAAATATGTGGAACAGTAGGTTATACAGAGACTAAAGCACTGGGCGTTGTTGTGGACCAATTTAATTGGGATGGGAGAGGGAGAACAACAATGTAATTTAGCTATATCAACTATTTTATCATTAATTACTTCAACTTTAAGTAGTATCATCCTACCTTGTGATAGAATCCCTTCGTTTATCACCTTCTTTCACAAGGAGGATAACTTTCCATCTGTGGAAGGCCCCTAAAGCACCAGAGCATGTCAGTTCTTTGCGCCATCTTTTAGGTGCAGATTGCATTTGAGGTGAATAATGGGAGTCTCTTTCAATTTTATATCCCCATTCGTAAGTTGTTTCATCAAGCCATCTGCCACTTTCAGCACTATTAATTATGTAGTCCTTAGTTAGTATCCACTTTCCTAGAAAGCAAATGAACTGTCAACCACAAAAGAATTTTTATACAGACAAATGGCAAATGATCAAATATAAAATTAACTTCAAGCTCTCTCATTCAAAAACCACGTTATAGCTTTAAGTAACATTTCAAACAATTTTCCTCCAAAAGTTATCCTTTCCTAATATTTTATCAGAATTGTGCGAAGTCACTGAACATGGTAGTTTTGCTTTCTTCTAATGACATAGTATCCTCTTAGCTCTTCCAGAATAAAATAATCCCAGACAAAAGAAAAATAATGATATTTATTTGCCTGTCTAGATTTTGCTCCTGTGTCTTTTGTCCAGTATCAACTTAGCCTTAGTATTCTTATATGATGTTTTACAATACACTGTACAAATAGATTTCCTGACTGCGGACAGTCTGTGCACTCAGAGAAAATGCAACAGCTCCGTCGAATCACTTCTATGAATAATCGGTTTAGATATACAAATAAAGGCATCCCATGCTAGTTTCTTATTTAAATCCATAAATACCCCAGCACCACCAGCTAACACACTGTCTAAATTTTTAGCATACTAAAAGCACAGAATAGTCCATCTCTAAACTCTGAAAGTCTAGACATTCCTAATTGTGTAAGTTTAGTGGATACCAATATTAGGGGGAAACCATTTTAGACTAGTACTCTAGTCTCTCTCCTTTCCACATCCTTTTCCCTCACCTCCTCTGCCTCTTCTTCTGTATGTAATGATCCTCCTCCTTTTCCAAATGTCTCTGATCTTTCAGGTTCAGATCAGGAGTTGTGGTCCTCTAGTATTGAAACACTACTTATAGTATACATTAAGTGAAATTGACTAATTGTGTGATCCTAATCAATTTCTCAGAACAGCAGGGATGACTGGTAAAATGCATCAGTGCAGGAGCAGATGGTATGTCTAAAGGAGCTAGCACTGGGTGCCAGCAGACATCTAATGGAAAGACACAAAGGTGCTCTGTACATAACCTATAGCTTAATAAACCCCTTGTCATCAATTCCTACTCAACAGGTTCCACATTGGTATGCTTGTTGGAAATTTCAGGGTGAGGATAAATACTGAAGGGGATTAGAATCTAACCACACTCTTACTACAGTTTTACCAAGAAAAGGTGGTGGAGATGCATGTCTCTTTTTCTCCCCACACCGGCCCAACACCCAAAAAAAAAGAAAGTGCAGAAGGGCAATATTGGGCATTACTAGGGAATGATTATGGGTAAAACTATATAAGGTGGGACGCATACTTAGTGTTCTTTGGAAGATATATTGTGTCAATGTGAACTAGTAGTGGTAACAAGACCAAAATGGTGTTTTGCATTACTTTATCGTTTATGGATAGGGCCCTACCGAATTCACGGCCATGAAAAACGCGTCACAGACTGTGAAATCTGGTCTTTTGTGTGCTTTTACCCTATATGATACAGATTTTATGGGGGGGCGGGGAGGGAGACCAGCATTTTTCAAATTGGGGGGGTCCTGACCCAAAAGGGAGTTGCAGAGGGTCTGCAAAGTTATTTTAGAAGGGTTGTGGTATTGCCACCCTTCTGCACTGCCTTCAGAGTTGGGCAGCCAGAGAGCGGCAGCTTTTGGCCAGGTGCCCAGTTCTGAAGGCAGCGCCCCGCCAGCAGAAGCAAGAATGGCAATATTATACCATGCCACCCTTATGTCTGTGCTGCTGCCTTCAGAGTTGGGTGGTCGGACAGTGGCGGCTGCTGACTGAGGGCCCCTTTCTGCAGGCAGCAGTGCAGAAGTAAAGGTGGCAATATCATACCATGCCATCCTTACTTCTGCGCTGCTGCTGGCAGCAGCGGATCTGCCTTCAAAGCTGGTCTCCCAACCAGAAGCCGCCACTCTCCAGCTACCCAGCTCTGAAGGCAATGTTGCTGCCTGCAGCAGCGCAGAAGGAAGGATAGCAGTACCGCAATCCCACCCCCACAAATCACCTTGTGACACCACCCCACCCCCCAACTCTTTTTTGGGTCAGGACCCCTACAATTACAATACCATGAAATTTCAGATTGAAGTATATGAAATTTACTATTTTTAATATCCTATGACGGTGCAATTGAGCAAAATGGAATGTGAATTTGGTAGGGCCCTATTTATGGGCACTGAAAATTTCTCTCTCTCTCTCTTTATTTATTTATGTTAAAGGCACATCTTTATAGACTTCCATAAATGAAAACACTTTTCTTTTTTTTTTTAAACTTTGCTGCATAAGTGCCATAGGTTCACAATGGCTTAAATAAAGAAATTCACAGAAAATATGCATATCTCCATGTAATTTTGAAAGTAATCAGCATGCCTACATTTGGTCTTTGAATACCACTGTATTTTTGTAATTATAATGGCTTATCATATCAGGGCATACCACCTTTGACTCATACCCAAAAGCAACACTGGCTAATTTGTATGTTCACTCTGAATTTTTGTAGCTCCTTCCGGGTTACACCCTATTATATTTTCCGAGTTTAGCAGTGCTCTGGCACATGTAAGTATTTTCTGAAATTACACTATGGCCCAAATCCTGACACTCCCCCCCCCCCCGTGAGAATGTAGTACCTACATGGTTGCAAAACAAATGTGATTCTGCACAGTACATAGGAGGGCTCCATGATGAAGAGAGCAGAAGTACAGCCAGTGCATACATGACTATGAAGATCCACTAATAGAAGGGATGCGATAGTCATCACAGAGCAGCTCTACTGGCACTCTGTAAATTGAAAGAAGGATTCCATCCTTTCTACCCCAATAAGAAATGCTTGAACAAAGTCCTTTGATTAATGTTTGGTGAGATGGGGAGTGGGATTTACCCCTAAATTAAGATTTCAGTGATGAATACATTTTCACCCTATTTTAGTTCATCCACTATGGTCTCTGGACCACAGTTTAAAAAGATTCTGAATGCATTGAGTTGAGGGTTGTTTTTTTAAATCATGTAAACAGACACTCACAAAACTTAAGTACCATTGGAAAGTAGGTGGTCTATCCCTCTTCTCCCAAAAGCTAACTTGCTAGCATACCTCAGAGATAATTAGAGATGACTATTAGCCTTTAATCTAAAAGTCAAATCTCTTATGCTCAAGATGTTGATACTACCTTTAATAGCAAAAGGTAGTATCAACATCTTGAGTATAAGAGATTTGATACCATTTCTTTTTCTCCTTGTCATTGATTGGATTATGAAGATATCCACTTATGGAGCGCAGGAACGGAATCCAGTGGACGTTGTGGACCCAGCTTGATGACCTGGACTTTGCTATGTGAAAGGAGTGCAAGGTTGTCGGCAAACAGCAGATCCAAGAGAAGACCAACGTAGTGGCAGCCACGTCATCACATGTTGGCCTCAACATCCACAAGGACAAGACCAAGATCCTCAAGATTAACTCCATCAGTAATGACCCAGTCACACTGAAAGGAAGCCCTCTGGAAGAAGTGCAGTCCTTTACCTACTTAGGCAGCATCATCGACCAACAGGGTGGCACAGACGCAGACATCAAAGCAAGGATCGGTAAGGCAGGAGCAGCTTTCTTACAGCTCAAGAACATCTGGAGCTCCAGAGAGCTGTCTTTGGCAACAAAGATTCGACTGTTCAACTCCAACGTGAAATCAGTCTTATTTTATGGAGCTGAAACCTGGAAGACAACTAAAACAGCCACCAGGAAGATCCAGACCTTCATAAATAGTTGCCTTAGCAGGATTCTCCAGATCCGTTGGCCAGACACCATCAGCAACATCTACCTCTTGGAGAGGACCCGTCAACTTCCAGCAGAGGAAGAAATTAGAAGGAGAAGATGGGGCTGGATAGGACACACACTACGCAAGCAGCCAACCAACATCACTAGACAGGCATTGCCGTGGAACCCCCGAGGCAAGCAGAAAAGAGGCCATCCAAGAAACACCTGGTGACGCAACCTTCAGACTGATAGCATAAAAATGGGCTATACCTGGAACCAGTTAGAGCAAATGGCCCAGGATAGAGGACTCTGGAGATCTGTGGTTGGCGGCCCATACCCCGATTGGGGTGATGGGTATGAGTGAGTGAGTTAATAGCAAAAGGTGACTTTTAAAACATGTACATTTTTCACTTTGGGGATAAAGTAATCCAGTCCTTTTTACTAGGTCTGTGCCATAGATCTTAGTTATATAATGTTCTGATTTGTAAACTATTATTTCTATATACAATGAGGATATGTTTCTCAATTTTCAGATATAGCAATTTTCTAAACCTCTGGTACAAATTTATGTCAAAATGGTATAACAAGCATGTTCAGGTATTAGTCTGTATCAGTTTGATTATATTTTCTATTTTATGCCTAAATTCCTTGACACTAAAGAATGCAGAATCAAAACTGGAAGGCACCATCACACTGGGCACTGCTTTGTACTTATTGTTTAAAAAGACAGAAACTGTAACAAACTTTGAAACAAGTGGAAGGCTAGAAAGGACTTACAGGGTCTAGAACAGAGGTGGGCAAACTACGGCCCAGGTGCCACATCCGACCCTCCAGACGTTTTAATCGGGCCCTCGAGTTCCCGCCGGGAAGTGGGGTCTGGGGCTTGCCCCACTCCGCACAGCTCCCAGAGGCAGCGGCACGTCCCCACTCCGGCTCCTATGCATAGGGGCAGCCAGGGGGCTCCACATGCTGCCCCACCCCAAGCATTGCCCCTGCAGCTCCCATTGGCTGGGAACCACAGCCAATGGGAGCTGCAGGGGCATTGCCTGCACACAGGGCAGCGCACAGAGCCACCTGGCCGCGCCACTGCATAGGAGCGGGAGGGGGGGACATGCCACTGTTTCTGGGAGCTGCTTGAGGTAAGTGCCACCCGGCGCCTGCCCCCCATGCTCCAACCCCCTGCTGCAGCCCTGATCCCCCTCCTGCCCTCCAAACCGCTCGGTCCCAGCCCAGAGCAACCTTCTACACCCCCAAATCCTCATCCCCAGCCCAACCCCAGAGCCTGCACCCCCAGCCGGAGCCCTCATGCCCTCCTGCACCCCAACCCCCAATTACATGAACATTTATGGCCCACCATACAATTTCCATACCCAGATGTGGGCCTCAGGCCACAAAGTTTGCCCCTCCCCCCCCCGGTCTAGAACAAGGAACAAAGAGAAGCATTGCTCTGCTCTCCAGAGATAACAGCCTTATCACCACCCCATCCCTCTAACAAGTCTCATATTTTCACACTTCTCTACAGAGGAAAAAGGACAGTAAACTATCTAAACTCTTACATGCCACAGGGGGCTACAACAGCGGTACCCTTAACTCACCCAACAATATTGTTAATCTATCCAACCACACACTTAGCCTGGCAGAAGAGTCTGTCCTATCTCAGTGACTCTTTCTGCACCACCACCCCCACGCACGTGATACAATTCTGCAGTGATCTGGAAGCCTACTTTTGCTATCTCCGACTCAAGGAATATTTTCAAACACACTACTTAACAGTGCATTGACCCACAGGAACCCTCCTACCAACACTACAAGAAGAAGAATTCTGTGTGGACTCCTCCTGACGGTTGAAACAGACTGGACTTCTACATAGTGTTCCACAGACATGCACAGTCTGAAATTGTGAACAAACAGCATCACTTGCCCCATAACCTCAGCCGTACAGAATGCAACACCATTCACAGCCTCAGAAACAATTCTGACATTATAATCAAAGGGGCTGACAAAGGAGTGCTGTAGTCATCATGAACAATTCGAATTATGAACAGGAGGTTGCCAGGCAACTCTCCAACACCACATTCTACAGGCCCTATCCTCCAATCCCACTGAGGAGTACCAAAAGAAACTACACCATCTGCTCAAGAAACTCCCTGCTATAGGACAGGAACAAATCTACACAGACGAACACCTAGAGCCCTGACGAGGGGTATTCTATCGGCTACCCAAGATCGATAAATCTGGAAATCCTGGACACCCCAACATCTCAGGCACTGGCACTCTTATAGCAGGATTACCTGGATATTTGGACTCTCTCCTCAGCTAGGAGTGCTAGCAGCATAGGGTCTATCTTTGAGACATCACCAACTTCCTGAGGAAACTACAATGCATTGGTGATCTTCCTGAAAACACCATCCTGGTCACCATGGATGTAGAAGCTCTTTACACCAATATTCCACATGAGGATGAACTACAAGCTGTCAGGAACAGTATCCCTGATGAGGCCACAGCACACCTGGTGGCTGAGCTTTGGGACTTTGTCCTCACTCACCACCATTTCAGATTTGGGGACAACTTATACCTTTCAAATCAGCAGCACTGCTATGGGTATCCACATGGCCCCACAGTATGCCAACGTTTTAATGGCTGACTTAAAACAACGCTTCCTTAGCTCTCATCCCCCAGCGCCCCTCCTCTACTTGTGCTACATTGAGGTCATCATCATCATATGGACCACGGGAAAGAGGCCCTTGAAGAATTCCACCTGGATTTCAACAATTTCCACCCCACTATCAACCTCAGCCTGGACCAGTCCACACAAGAGATCCACTTCTTGGACACTACAGTGCAAATAAGTAAGTAATAGTCACATAAACACCACCCTATACTGGAAACCTACTGACTGCTATACTACCTACATGCCTCCAGCTTCCATCCAGGACATTCCACATGATCCATTATCTACAGCCAAGCCCTAAATTACAACCACATTTGCTCCAATCCCTCAGACAGAGACAAACCTCTACAAGATCTTTATCAAGCATTCTTAAAACTACAATACCCACCTGGGGAAATGAGGAAACAGATTGACAGAGCAAGATGGGTACTAAGAAGTCACCTACTACAGAACAGGCCCAACAAAGAAAACAACAGAACACCACGTACAGGCCCCAGTTTAAAACATCTCCAGCACATCTTCAATGATCCCTCATTCTCACAGACCTTGGGAGGCAGGCCAGTCCTTCCTTACAGTCAGCCCCCCAACCTGAAGCAAATACTCACCAGCAACTACACACTACACCACAAATGCTAACCCAGGAACCAATCCCTGTAACAAACCGTGTTGCCTACTCTGTCCCCATATCTACTCTAGCGACACCATCAGAGGACCCAACCACATCAGCTACACCATCAGGGGCTCATTCATCTGCACCTCTACTAATGTGATACATCTCTACCCCGATATAACACGACCTGATATAACACGAATTCTGATATAACACGGTAAAGCAGTGCTCCAGGGGGACGGGGCTGCACACTCCAGCAGATCAAAGCAAGTACAGGTACAGGAGGGAGTTCTGACCTGGGGCAGGGGGTTGGAGTGCTGGAGGGGGTGCAAGGTGCACGCTCTACCACAGCTGGCTCCCGGCCGGCGGCGCAGCAGGGCTCTAGCAGGCTGCCTGCATGCCGTGGCCCCACGCCACTCCCGGAAGTGGCTGTGGCTGGCTGCTGCTGGCACATCTCTGTGCACCCCTGGGGGGCAGCAGGACTCCGTGCGCTGCCCGTGCCTGCAAGCACCGCCCTTGCAGCTCCCATTGGCTGGTTTCTGGCCAATGGGAGCTATGAGGTCAGTGCTGGGGACAGGGGCAGTGCACAGAGCCACCTCCCTCCTCGCCAGGGGCACACAGAGATGTACCAGCAGCAGCCAGCCACTTCCGGGAACAGCATGGGGCTACAGCAGGCAGGCAGCCTGCCTGAGTGCCCTGCTGTGCCGTGGGACTTTTAGCAGCCCAGACTCAGAGATCGCAAGGGGGCAGAGGAGGCCAGACAGAAATGTAAGTCATGGCAAGCAGAAATGTTAGATGGGCCAGATCTGGCCCGTGGGCCGTGTTTTGCCCACCCCTGCTTTACACTCTTACCTCAAGGGGAAGAATCTAAGGGAAGCCTCAGAGATTAAAGAGGCTTCCCCTCTTCTGCTAAAAGCAGGTAAAGCTCCTTCTCCATTCCCTGGCTTAGACAAGGAGTGCTTCCTTGCAGCTGCTCCTGCTCAACTGGTTGGTGAAAGCTGCTCACCCAGTTTTCAATGTATTTTAACCACCAAGGGTGTGGAGATGAGAAAGGATTTCCAACCTTAAGAAACTTATCAAGACCCTGTGCCCACAGAGGGGGAGCCATCTGCATGGATGCACTACAGCCAATCCCTCATAGTCTAAAATCATGAGTCAGATACCAAGAAAGATTAAAATAATCTGGGATTTGTTTTTTCATTTCCCTTCTAGTTTTTTAATCTTTAGATGGGGGACAGATAGCTTCCAAGTCTGTGATTGTTTTCATGCTCAAAATATAATGTGACAAGCACATGTGAAATGCGAGTCTCCCTGCTAGCTGCTGAGAGAGAACCTAACAAACTTTCCTAAGCCCTGGAGTGGAGAAGCTGCCATCCTTTCCCTGTCCATCTCCATCCTTTATTGCTATCATTATTCCAGAGGGAATTCTGTGTCACTGCACATGCGCAGAATTCATGGCCCCCGCATATTTCTGTTTCCCTAGAGAAAAATTACTTCTGATGGGGAAGCACAGGGAAGCCACAGGAGTGGTCACAAGCCCTGCCCTCGCAGTGCAGGCAGGTCAGTTTGGGCACCTGGAACAGCCGACAGAGACATAAATCACTGCCAAGATGGGAGGGCTGGGAAGTCATGCGTGTGAGAGAGACAGAGAGAGAGACTGTCCCTCTGGCTTGCTATTGTGGCACACTCAGCATGGAGGGGCACTTTTTGAATCAGTGCATTGATCAGATGATACACTCTGGATACTGCTACTTCAGTATAGGGTGTCTGACTATGTAGCGTGCTTACTGGAGGAACTCTACCATGGTACATTTAGTTGTGTGAGGGTCAGTGGTTGTATTAGGCTGGCTTTCAGTAGAATCGGGAGTATTCCAGGGATGTGTTCTCTCTCTCTCTAATATTTTAATAAACTGATAACGAAGCTGATAGAGGCCAAGTAGGAGGGATGAAGTTTGAAGAGTCACCTTTAGAGGATCTTGAATATGTGGATGATATTGCCTTATTTGAAGACACTACTGACCAACTACAGCTAATGCAAAAACTATGGGACTTAAGATCACCGGTGATAAAATGGAAACAAGTGACCAGCTGACACTGCAGGTAGATGGTAATGATGTTGAATGGGTGAAGAGTTCTTTATCTGGGTAGCTGCTTGACAGCAAGATGTTCTATAACCAAAGTAATCGCATGTTGAATTGGCCTTGTGTCAATCGTATTCAGTGTGTTCAACGGCCTCTGTTTAGGAGGCAGGATGTTTATTGTTTAATGTGGTGGTGATTACAATCCTGTTATATGGAGCAGAAATATGGCCATTGAACAGCTAAGGAGAGGAAAGTATCAGGGGGTAGCCGTGTTAGTCTGTATCTACAAAAACAACAAGGAGTCTGGTGGCACCTTAAAGACTAACAGATTTATTTGGGCATAAGCTTTCGTGAGTAAAAACCTCACTTCTTCGGATGCTATGCTATCTGGCTATCGGCTATCGGCCTTCTTGAGCCAGCAAATGGACAAGAACCCTGGTCCATAGAGGGCCCCAATCCTTAAGGTAGGGTTGGAAGGACTGGGACTACTGAGGTCTCAGAAGACTAAGGCAGTGGGTCTCAACCTATTTACCACTGTGGGCTGCATATGCAGCTCCTCTGATGTGGGCCACATCCACACAATATATATACTACCTGTATGGCCCTGAGGATGTCACCTGGGCCACAGCTGTGTGCTGATTGGGCCCACAAGTTGAGAACCATTGGACTAAGGGGTTGTTCTAAGCTGCAGCGGTGATGAACAAGTAACCACAAGGAATCCCTTTAGGTGGGAATGGTAGTTGAAGGACTGCTCCTGCCAAAACCCACGTTAGGATTGGGATGATGTCTGGTAAGTTTATTAGCATGCATGTAAGGTTTTTCTTATTTGTTTTCAACACATTATCTGTAAAGTTTACATTTATTTTAAAGTAGGCT
This sequence comes from Trachemys scripta elegans, assembly GCF_013100865.1. Taxonomy (NCBI): domain Eukaryota; kingdom Metazoa; phylum Chordata; order Testudines; family Emydidae; genus Trachemys; species Trachemys scripta. The sequence continues at coordinate 56,452,779 of NC_048303.1, read as the reverse complement.
TGCATAGAAAGAACTCTGGGGTACTTACAACTGTACCAATTACACTGGTTAACCATCTCTGACGAGAAACAAATAGGTTTCCTTGGACAACCTGTCTGTGCTGGAACAACTCAGTGAAGGCAGGGAACTGTGTAGCTTGGAGATACCCTGGTCAGAAGGGAGAGAGATGGGGGTCTCCACCCAAGAAAAGTGCCAGACGGGGGAGTTGGCAGCCTAAAAATGGTGTCCTTGCTGGACCACTGAGGGGAAACAAGAGTGCAGTTGCCCTGAACCTATGACTCCAGCATACATGCATGCTTTAGTCTCTCAATCTCAAAAAACCCCCAAACACAATATCTTAACCCCACTTGCCTATAACTACTTCCCCATCTATCTATAAACTCATTGAATTCTCTTGTCTACAATCGCCTTCTGGAGTTCCTCTCCTCCAGTTCCACCTTAGACCCTTTCCAATTTGGCTTCTGCCCTTATATTTCATTGAAATGGTTCTTACCAAAATCTCTAATGCCTTCTTTCTAGCTAAAGTTCAGAACCAGTACTCCATCCATGTCCTCCCTGACTTGTCAGCTACCTTTGATACAGTCTTGAAATCTTGTCCTTGTTTGGCTTCTGTAACTCTCTTCTATAAGGGTTCTCTAATTGCTCCTTCAGCATGTCCTCTGAAGGATCCTCATCCATCCTGTAACTTTATGTGGGGGCTCCATCCTTGGTTCTGTTCTCTTCTCCCTCTGCACTTTATCTCTGGGTAATCCAATTCACAAACAAATTCAACCACTATCTTAATGCTGTTAAGAGGCAGATTTGTGAGTTAACTCCAGACCTGTCCCATTCTGTTCAAACTAAATTCACGACCTGCCTCCCTGAGATGATCTAGCTGCTCGCTTAAGCTAAACATGGCTAAAATAAAGCTGCTAATCTCCCTGCCCCCAAACCCTTCCCTACTACTTTTTCTCAATCATTGTAGATAACACTACCTTCCTGTCATTCAGGCCTGTAAGATGGGTGTCATCTTCAACTCCACCCTTTCTCTAGGCTTCATATCCAGGCTACATCTAAATCTTACCAATTCTTTATGCGTAGTATCCATCCACACAGCCAAAACTCTCCTTCAAGCTCCCATCATTCATGTCTCAGTTACTGGAACACCCTTCTCTCTGGCCTTAACAAATGCAATCATACCCTGCTCATATCCATTTAAAACGCAGATACCAAGACTTTCCTAGCCCATCACTTCAACCATACCATTCCTCTCTTTGAATCACTTCACTGGTTTCCCTTCTCTATTGAATTAAACATAAGCGGCCTGTATTCTCTTTCAAGGCCCCCACATGGCCTATCCCCACCCTATTATCTCATATTCACTATTGAAGTGTTAACACTCACCTCCAATCATTCCATGATGTCAGATTCTACTGCCCACTTGTCCATGCTTTCTCCCAGGCTGCCCCACACACTTGGGAGGTTCCCTCTTTAAATATTCACAAACCTACCTCATTATTCATCCTCAAATCCTTCCCCAACATTCTCCGTTGCAGTGAGGCCTATGAAAAACTTAAGTTAGGCCTGGTCCCCACTAACCCCCCACTTTGGACTAAGGTACGCAAATTCAGCTACATTAATAACGTAGCTGAATTCGAAGTACCTTAGTCCGAACTTACCGTGGGTCCAGACGCAGCAGGGAGGCTCCCTCGTCGATGCCGCGTACTCCTCTCGCCGAGCTGGAGTACCGGCGTCGACGGCGAGCACTTCCGGGATCGATTTATCGCGTCTTAACCAGACGCAATAAATCGATCCCAGAACATCAATTGCCTGCCGCCGGACCCTCCGGTAAGTGAAGACGTACCTGTAGGCGGCTAATGTGCAAAGTCCACTGCCTACCATGCTGACCTATACCTCTCATTGTTTACTTGAGCTCTCCCATATGTTTGTCTTATCTTATGTTTAGCTCATAAGCCCCTTGGGGTACAGACCATCTTTTTGTTGTATGTTCGTACAGCACCTAGTATAATACAGCCCTCCTGGTGTAGTCTAACTAACTACTATGGTAATACAAATAATTATTAGTAAAATATATGCTTCAACACCTAATATATAGGACACAAGTATGATGAAAAGAAAATAGGATAATACTCGAAATGGTTACCATATCAATATATTGCCATTGCAAAACTTACATCCATAACCACAGCCTGTAAACACCATAGAGCCCTTCCAGGAAGCTCTTCACCAAAAACATCTTACAGTATAGAGGTCTCACCTTGAAAACCTTAAAACCGTTACTCAAGCAATTACAGAATCAGGCCACAGATATGAAAAGAACACAGGAGTAAAACTGGGGTCTAGAGTCAATAGTAAGGCAGAGGTAAGGGGTTTTTCTTTTGGCCATAGGGATTGCTGTGCAGGCAGAAGTTTGCAGTCTGTGAGTGAATGTTAGTGTGAACTTTAGTGTCAGAATTGTATGCTACCAATAGCAAGTATTCCAATACTTTTTATTCTCTCTAATAAGACTGAGAAGTCACAAGTTATTTAACTATTATCTTAGCCAACAATTATCTTTTTGTGGGGTAACAGACTTACTGATTTCAGTCAAATAAGGGGAAGAGAAGGTGAGAGGAAGCAAATCCAAGCTTGAGCAAAAGTCTTGTTTATTAGCAAAGATAAGAACAATTATGAAACAAGGTTAATAACTTTATTTGTTCATTAACTGATACAGTTAAAGAGGATACCACAATTTGTTACTCACCTGCTGCACAAGCTGCTAAGAACTTTTCACTCTTCGAAAGCTGTTTTGCTATAAGATGTGTGCAATTTCTGAATTGCTAACAAAAGAAAAACGTAAGTGTCATTGAAAATGGCTTTTTAAAAAAAAAAAAATTAGCTACTAGCACAAACTTAAGTCTAGACCATCATCCAGACTATTTTATCTATAGACTTCTATCTTATCTGTTGCTTCCTTTTGCTTCATGTGAATTTAATGAATGAAACAACAAAGGTATATGCTCACCTCAGTATCAATAAAAACACAGTCCAGTGTAAGTAGTAATTCAACTATAGCCTCCTTTTCTTGTTTCTTAAATCCAGTTAGTTGGATTCTTCGCTTTTGGACAGTGCATGCCATCTGTACATTTATTTTTAAGGGGGGAAAGCATATGCATAAATTGTTTGTACAGTTGTATTTGAACTTCCTCATTTTTGGATAAAATTAAAGACAATATAGCTATATAAACAAAATGCTTCTATTAGGGTAATGCTACTACAAAACATAACTATTTTAAATGGTTACTAAGTAGCATTAATGTACACTAAAGAGAATAGCCTAACGTTGAGGTTCCAGACAACACTGAACACCTACATGATGCTCCCAGCTCTTCACCTTTGTGTGCCAGCCTGCCCACCTCAAAGAAGAGAGTTAGACCTGCCAACATGGTCTGCTACTGAGGCTGCTTTATAAAAGAAGCTGACTGTTCCCTAACGAAACCCCTGGGTACAGACAGAGGGACTCAGACCAGCCACTGCGGGGAGGGGGAGTCCATAATAAGCAAAGGGAAACCAGCTGTCCTAGGCAAGGTAGGCTGTAGCAGAAAGAGCCCCAGGGAATCTTAATAGGAGGAGTAGCACAGAAGGGGAGCAGCGAAGGAGACAGGATGTTGAATGGAGGTGGCGCCAACTGCATTTTCAAACCTGAACCAGCAGCGGTACTTCATGGGGCACCACCAGTCAATTCTACATCGATATTAGTGCACAGTTTGCGTAGCAGTGCTGGGCCTAGGGCGTGCATCACGATGGGGTACCCAGCTCTCACCCGCCCACACCTACCATGGGAGCAGGGGGAGGCCACACTCGGTCACCCCGGTGCGCTCACCTTTCCCTGCCGGGAGACGGTCGCGCTCACACAGCGCAGGGGACCAAACAGCCCCGCTGGCACTGGAGCCCAAGCGCTGCTGTGGGGAGGGGGCAGCGCCGCAGCGGCTGTAGAAGATCCGACCCCGCCGCTCCCGGAGCCGCTGTAAGAGGCGGCGGGCGCCCCGCCATACCAGCCCTGCAGCCTCCTTCCCGCCGGCAGCGGCCGCCCCGCCCCCGGATGTGGGACCCAGCCGTTCCGGGACGTTGTCACTGACGCTCCCTGGTCTCTGGGGCTGCGAACACGGAGCCGAGCGGGGCCCGGCCGGTAAGTGAGCCTGGCGCTGCTGCATCGCTGGAGCCTGGCGGGGCGGAGAGACCGCGGGCAGGGTCCGAGACATCCCCGGGCCGCTATGTCCCAACACGCCCCTGTTGGGGAGCTGGGCCCCTCTCGAACCGTCCCGGCAGGCACCCGCGCCCCACTAGCCCCTCTCCTGCCCCCCGGGCCCGGCTCCCCAGCCCCCCACAACAGGACGCTCCTTACGACTGACCGTTAGTTCTCCCTGTGCCTCTTAATAACGAACCTGGCTGTTTGACAGCGTGTGGCGCTCCGGCGGCGCTCGCCAGGGCCGGGTCACACGCCCTGCGCCGCCGTCTGTCGCGGAGTGAGCACCTGGTGGCGACCGCAGGCTGCCGCCCCCACAATTTATTCCTTTTGCCAAATGGTAGTGGTGGTGCTATAAATTAAAGAGGGCACGTTTGGTTAGAAGAAGGGCCTGGAACTAGTCGGGACACTGAGTTGGGGAGGGTCTGTTTCTGGTCCTGCGCTAACTTCTTTTGTGACCTTGTACAAATCATAAAAACAATGTGGAGTCCGGTGGTACCTTAAAGACTAACAGATTTATTTGGGCTTAGTAAAAAACCCACTTCTTCAGACGCATGGAGTGAAAATTACAGATACAGGCACATGAAGAAAAGGGAGTTACCTTACAAGTGGAGAACTAATGTTGAAGGCCAATTTAGTCAGGGTGGATGTGGTCCACTCTCAATAAGTGATGAGGAGGTGTCAATACCAAGAAAGGGAAAATTACTTTTGTAGTGAGCCAGCCACTCCTAGTCCCTGTTCAAGCCCAAATTGATGGTGTTTAAGTTTGCAAATAAATTGTAGCTCTGCAGTTTCTCTTTGAAGTCAGTTTCTGAAGTTTTTTTGTTGAAGAATGACTAACATGTACCTTCTTTGCCTCAGTTTCCCCACTAGGCAAATAAGTCTTAGCCATCTACTTCAAAAGAGATGTGAAGTTTGATTAATGGCTAGTTTGAAAATGCAGGTCTTCTACAGATGCTAGATATCCCTAGTTAGTATTATCTAGGTCAATTATTATCCAATACTAGATGGAAATGGTAGAATTATGGAGAAAAAGCAGAAGTATTAAATATTTCTGTTTTGTGTTTGCAGGGGGAAAACAGATGATGTAGTCATGATAGTAACACTCTTTCCATTCCACTGGTGTTCTCAGGAGAATGTTAAATAGTAACTATTAAAATTAAACACTTTGAAATCAGCAGGTCCAGATAACTTGCACCCAAGAGTTTTAGAAGTGCTGCTTCAGGTGCTCCTCGGATCATTAATGTTGATTTTCAATAAGTCTTGGAATACAGGGGAAGTTCCAGAACACTGAAGAAAATTAATGTTATGCCAGTATTTTAAAAGGGTAAGCAGGATGACCCAGGTAACTATAAGCCTCTTAGTTTGCCATCAGTCATAGGCAAGAAAATGGAGTGGTTGATATGGGACTGCATAAATAAAGAATTAAAGGAGGGTAACATAATTAATGCCAATCAACATGGGTTTATGGAAAATCCTCTCAAATTAGTTGTATGTAATTTTTTTTATGAGATTCTGAGTTTGATGGAGGAAAAGAATAGTGTTGATGTAATGTGCTTATATTTCTGTATGGCATTTGACTTGGTACTATACAACATTTTGTAAAACTGGAACGATATAAAATTACAATGGCACACATTAAATGGATTAAAAAATGATTAATTGATAGGTCTCAAAATAGAATTCTAAGTAGGGAATAATCATTAAACAGCTGTGTTCCTAGTGGGGTCCTGCAGGGATCAGTTCTTGGCCCTCTGCTATTTGACCTTTTTATCAATGACCTGGAAGAAGACACAAAGTCATCAGTGATAAAGTTTGCAGATGACAGAAAAATTTGGGGAGTGGTAAATAATGAAGAGGACAGGTCTCTGATACAGAGCAATCTGGATTGCTTGGTAATCTGGGCGCAAGCAAATAATGTGTTTTCATATGGCTAAATGTAAATGTATGCAAGTAGGAACAAAGAATGTAGGCTATACTTGGGGACCTCTTTCCTGGCAAGCAGTGACTATGAAAAAGATTTGGGGTCATGGGGGATAATAAGATGAACATGAGCTGCCAGTGTGATACTTCGGCCAAAAAGGCTAATGCAGTCCTTGGGTGCATAAATAGGGGAATCTCAAGCAGGAGCAGAGAGGTTATTTTACCTCTGTATTTGGCACTGGTGTGACAGCTGCTGGAATATTGCGTCCAGTCCTGATGTCCATAATTCAAGAAAGATGTTGATAAATTGGAGAGGGTTCAGAGAAGAACCACAAGAATGATTAAAAGATTAGGAAATGTGCCTTAGAGTTAGGCTTGGAAGAATTAGCTTGGTGTCCGTTTCTCTCTCTCTCTCTCACACACACACACTCTCTCTCTCTCTTTTTCCATAAAAAAAATAATTGAAATTTACAGATGGGTAAAGTAAGAAAAATACTGCTTAAGAACTTAGTTTGATTCAAGGATATTTACTTTGTATATTAAAACATATATGTGATGTTGACATTTTGTTTTTAATGATTATAAAGCTTTAACTTTTTGAATCTCAACATTGCTGTCATTAAATAATTATCTGATACCCGTTGTTGTCTGCCCCCTATATTTTCCCACAACTGTGAAAGATTATAGATAAAAATGAATGAAAAATACTTAACATATAATTTTGCACAATTTTGGAATTTTAAATAGATAAAAATGAGAAAAATGCTTACAAATATACATAGATATGTCAAAATTATAAAAAACAATAAAATTTGAATTCTGCCAAGCCTACTTATAGAAATAAGTTAAATAGATTGAGCTTCTTGTGCCTAACAAAGAGAAGGTTAAGAAGGGACTTAACTACAGACTGTAATTACAGTAACTCTTCACTTAACGTTGTAGATATGTTCCTGAAAAATGCGACGTTAAGCGAATCCAATTTCCCCATAAGAATTAATGTAAATGAGAGGGTTAGGTTCCAGGGCAATTTTTTTCACCAGATAAAAGACATATATATATACACACCAACAGTATAAGTTTTAAACAAACAATTTAATACTGGTACACAGGGATGATTGTGAACCTTGGTTGAGGTGGAGGAGACTGAGGGTGGGATATTTCCCTTACTGCTAAATGATGAGCTAGCAATTGGCTGAGCCCTCAAGGGTTAACTCTCTCACTCTGCAAGGCAGCAGGAATGGAGGGAGGAGGTATGTGTGAGAGAGAGAGAGATGCGCATTTCCTCCCCTTAAGTACACTGCCTTGTTAATTAGATCAGCTTGCTGAGACCAGCTGCTGCAAGCTCCCTCCATCCTGAGCCCTGGTGTGTCTCCCCTGCTCTATGGAAGATGGGGTAAGTGGGGTGCAGGAGCAGGGGAGAGGGGGACACCCTGACATTACTCCCCCTCTTCCTTTCCTCCTCCTCCCCCCCGCACAGCAAGCAGGAATCTCGGGGAGCAGCTCCAAGGCAGAGGGCAGGAGCAGCACATGGCAGTAGGGGGAGGGACAGCTGGAATTGCTAGCCTGCTGGGTGGCTGTGCAGCACAGGGAACTTAGGGGAGTGGGGAGCTGATAGGGGGGCTGCCGGTCCACCCTGGTTCCAAGCCTCCACCAGCTAGCTGCAACGGGCTGCTCCTCCTGCAAGCGGTAGACAAAGCAGGCGGCTGTCAAACGACCTTAGAAGGGAACATTGCAAAACTTTAAACGAGCATGTTCCCTAATTGATCAGCAATGAAACAACGTTAACCAGGACAACTTTAAGTGAGGAGTTACTGTACCTGCATGGGAACGAATATTTGATCATGGACTCTTCAGTCTAACAGAGAAAGTTATAACACAATCCAATGGCCGGAAGTTGAAACTAGACAAATACAGACCGGAAATAGTGTGTCAATTTTAAACTGAGGGTAATAACCATTGAAATAATTTAGCAAAAGTCATGGAGGAATCTCCATCACTGGTAATTTTAAATCAAGACTGGATATTTTTTCTAAAAGAAATGCTCTAGGAATTATTTTGGGGAAGTTCTATGGCCTGTGTTATATGATGGGCCCCTTTGGCCTTGGAATCTATGGAAATTTATAGGTGGAGGTTGCAGCACCACCCATAGTAAATGTTGGCCAACACTTTCCATTATAAGCATTTTCATTGCTTACAACTTTGCCAAACATTGTTAGTTCAGGCTGAAATTTTCATGCTGCATCTTTATCTCAGGTTGAATGTTTCTGGAAAATAAAAACAAAAAACAGCAAAAATAGTTCAGCTATTTCTCAGAACAAGGTTAGGGAAAAGTACATTGGCAAAACAGTGTTAAATTCTTGCAACCATTTTATGAGCACCTTTAGCATCTAACATAGAGTGCAGTAGCGAGTGGAATTTTGGTAGGGGGTTCACCCTAGCAGCAAAAAGTTATCTCTTGCTTGAAAATCCATACCAATCTGGATGAGTTATAAGCATCTGAAAATCACAGTTTGTCATGCTCAATAGAGTTTGTTAAAGAAGAGTGAGGACAGGGACAGGAGCTGGGGTAACAGGGCAGTCTGGGGTGGGGGGTAAGAAGCACAGGGAGACATGCTAGGCAACTAGGCAGGATGGCTCAGCCTTGGGATGGAAGTACAGGGTCTGCAGCTTCTGTATCCCCTGGATGACACTACCTCCAGGAACTTGCAATAGAAATGAGGATTCCTGTGCCTGAACATACCTCTGCAGCCAGTAAATATCAGTGAAACCGACTGGCAAAGTGTGTTTCATCTCCCTCTAGAGCAGGGGTTCTCAAACTGGGGATCACGACCCCAAAGTGGATCACAAGTTTCTTTTAATGGGGTCGCCAGGGCTGCTGTTAGCTTCTGCCCCCGGCAGCAGGGTGTCTAAAGCCCAAGCCCCACTGCTCGGGGCTGAAGCCAACACATGAGCCACTTAGTTTCACTCGGCCCCCTGTGGAATGGGGCCACAGGCGATTTCCCTGCTTACCGCCCCCCTAACACTGGCCCTGATTCTAGACTCTAGAATCTAGAGTAATACAGGACACTGGGGTCATGTAGTAATTTTTGTTGTCGGAAGTGGGTCGCAGTGCAATGAAGTTTGAGAACCCCTGCTCTAGAGGTTGATCTACATACTGGATGACAACCTGTTCCTGCTATTGGTTACTATGTTAGCTCATGTAGCAGAGGTCTGTACAGTGCATTAAAGGTTCTGTTACTCCAAATCAGATCCAGGGTACCCCCAGAATAGTTTATCTATTGCCCCCTCCTGGGTTTACCAGAGGTCCCTTCTAGGTAGCCTATTAATCTGTTTCTGCAGGGTGAATGGGGGCTCGCTCTAGAGAAATGCCCTAGGTTTACTAGAGGTTCCCTTTTTAGAATAACTCCCCAGAGTATCTTAGATCAGATACAGTCTGCTGATATAATTGATTGACACACAGACAGTACTTTTCCAAAACAAAGTATCTTCTATTACAGTAGCACACTGATGATCCCTGGCTACAATGTAATCTCAGCAACACAATTCCTTAATAATAACAATTCCTAAATATCCGAACTGCAATGTCATACAATTAGAACAGTATTAAGTGTTGCGCCCTACACATGGTGATTAGCCGTGTGCAGTTACTGACAGAAATCTGACATTGTTTTATATGTATAAAGTTTAAGCTCTAACACAGTGGTTCTCAACCAGGGATACGCCTACTGCTGGGGGTATGCCGATGTCTTCCAGGGGGTACATCAGCTCATATGGATATTTGGCTAGTTTTACCAGAGGCTACATAGAAAGCACTAGTGAAGTCAGTACAAACTGAAATTTCATCCAGAGAATGACTTGGTTATACTGCTCTATATACTGTACACTGAAATGTAAGTACAATATTTATATTCCAATTAATTAATAATATGGGAAAATGGGAAAATAAGCAATTTTTAAGTAATAGTGTGCTGTGACACTTGAATTTTTGTGTCTGATTTTATAAGCAAGTAGTTTTTATGTGAGGTGTAACTTGGGGATATGCAAGATAAATCAGACTGCTGAAAGGGGTAGTCTGGAAAGGTTGAGAGCCACTGATCTAATACAAACACACATCTTTATTGCTCCAAACATATTAATATGATTTCTATTCTATATTTACACTATAACTAGCATTCCTACTCTCCGTAGGTTTCTTTCCCTTTGTTGTGTCAGGGTCTGCTAGTTGCTGCAGGTGCTGGCACTGTTTGTGATGTTTTTTCCTTCTGCTGCAAAAACCACCCCAGTGTTCTGACCCTGATCTTCTCCTCCCTCTCTGAACAACTTCACCAACATCTTCACCTGCTCCTTCTCCTCCTAACTAAGTAACCATTGCCTACTGACTGTCTGTCTTTTATACAGTTTTGCCAGCCAGGAGACCCTTTCTGATCATGCTCGTATTCCAATCATTCCAGTCTCTCTATTGGTTCTTTTACAATCCTTCCCTTATTATCCAATAATAGTTGTTTGCTGAGTGATTCTTATATAACAGTTTGAGATTATGGTCTGTATTAGCTAATATGGTCTGCCAACTATTATGATCTGTAACCTTTATCGTATATTTACACTGAGCCATGCTTGACCTACCTACTTAGGTGACCTTAAGTCTACCTCTGTGCTAAGCATGCTCCACTTTTACTTGGATGCACGCCAACATTCCACACACACCAAACTGTAAACAATTACCTCATCCTTAAACTGACAATTGGATACATATTATATGTACCGTATATTGATATTATGGTCTTCTGTTACCACTCTATTTCCTGCCAATTTAGTTAATCTTATTTTAATTCTTCCCCCATTTTCAACTAATGGTGGCAAGATGATGCTTTTAATGCTGTGTTTATGAAACAGAATAGAAGAGCTAAAAAATCTCTGGTATTAGTTCCAGCCCTACTGATGACCCATGTGAGGACCAGTATAATTCTACATGATGGAATATCCTTAGTTTTAAAAAGGCAAACCAGGGTGGATTTGATTTAAATCAAATAATGGATTTAAATCAAATCATGATTTAAATCACTAGTCAAGAAGACTCGATTTAATCATGGATTTCTTCATAAAAGTGCATTCTTGTTGGTTGTTATAACCTTAATACATATTCTTCACAACTCAGAGATAAATGTAGGTTTCATTTTTAGAAGGTACACGCTACACATTTTGAAAGTGATTTATTTTGAAAAATTTTCAGATTAGTTTTACAGCTATATTAGAAAATGAATGATTGTTTGGTTATTCCATTTACCAAAGGTAATTGAAGCAGATATTTATGAAGTCATTGGGAAGTGAACTGTCTTCAATTCAACAGGTTAATCATTAATATTTGGAGGATTTTCTTGCCATGCTGTTTTAGGAGGAGAACATGGACAGACATTTAAATTGTTTTATTTAACTAAAACAACGACGTTATGTATTCTGGATTTTTTTCTTCAACAGCAAACATATAATATTTTAATAAAACAAGCATATGAATTTTTGAATTTAGTTAAACATTCAAGTTTTTTTAAAATCAGGGTTTTTTGTTAAAATTGTTTTTAACTAAAATAGTTAAATGAATTAAAAAAAAATTAAATCGACTACGTCAGCCAGGTCAACATGAGAAACTTAAAATATTGGCTTCTGCAGCTAACTCAGTCGTCTTCACCTTCATTTTCCTGTTTGTTCATAATCTGGAAAAGAAAAATGACCTTTCCTGCTTTTTCAGGTCCCAAATGATTTCTCAGTTTGGAATTAATTAGTCCAAAGGAAGAAAATATTCTTTCTACACCAGCAGAAGAAGCTATTGCTGTTAAAAGTGAGATTATCTCTTCAACAGTCTCTGAATCCAAGTGCTTAAGTGACTTCCACCAGTTCACTGGTGTGACTTTCTTTAAAACATCATCAGCAAACATATATTTCTTGAATGATTCACCCTTAGCTCTTAAGTTTATTATGGAGGGATGATTGCTGGATGTCCATGTCATAGCCAACTCCTCTTCTTCAGCAGTTAAGGTTTGACCCTGGTACTGTGTTTTGAGAATATTTGCAAGAAAATGAGCTGGAGATAGAGCTTGTTTCATTCATTCATTTTTTTTTTTTTTTTTAATGCTTGTAATTTAACTCTGTCATTGCATATTTCTCTTTTTAAGATCTCACTCAGTTCCTTCCAAATTTCAACAGCATCATCAATAAAACAGCTATTTCCCTGCATTTTGTTCAAGGCTAAAGAAATAGGCTTCAGGGTACTTAGCATGTGTTCAACATTTCTCTTAAGCCCAATGTTGAGAACTTTGGCTGTGACAGTCCCATCTATTTTTTCACAATTTTGTTCACAAACTGTCATCAGATTAGGCCAGTTCTTGATATAGTGCTCAAAACAGTCCACTGCTGAGTTCCATCACACGTCTTATGGGACTGTTAGCTTGGTTCCTCCTATTTTTTTCAGAGCAACTGCTGAAAAGTGGTGGTTATGGAAGTATATTGCAATTTCAACAATATTAGCCTTTATTTCTGAGACTGAAGTCTTTGGCTAGGAGGTGCATCAAATGAGCACTGCAACCGTATGTTATTAGCTTGGGACTCTCCTAACTTCTTCTCATCTTGGATACATTTGCAGCATTGTCTGTGACCAAGCTGCGTATTAGACATTTGAATTTTTTTTCACAGTTTGTTATAGCTTTTACTGCTACTTCTTGTAAGTATTCTGCTGTGTGTTCATTTCCTGATGTATCAATTGTTTCTGTAAGGAAGACATTCCCTTCTTCTGTTGTCACATAAGCACATGCAACAGGATCATTGTGGACATTGCTCCACCCATCAAGATTCAGGTTAACAATCTCACCCTCCAGATCTTTTGCACACTGCTCAATTTCTCTTTCATACACTTTATCCAGCAATTTGCCTGCGACATCTGCTCTGCTGGGTGGACCGTGTCCTGATCTTAATGACTGAACCACGTTAATGAAGTATGGGTTCTCAATCATACAGAAAGGAGAGTTTTGTTGCATAAACAAACCTGGCAATTTTTTCATCAATTACCTCTTTTTGTAATCTGCTGGTTTTTATTACAAACTTATTTATGGTTGTTTCTGGATGATGGAGATTTTTTTTTTCTTTTTGCTACTGGTGATATACTGTGGCTATGTGACATACATGATGTGACAGAAACACTATCATTGGCAGATAACTCTGAAACTATAGATAATGATGGTGATCTTGAAGGTGGATAGCCTTCAGAATCTTGTACGTTGAGGATGGATTCTCCTAAACAAAATAAGTCAATGCAGTTATTTAATTATTATTACCATACTGCTCGTTTAGTATTACTCATGGCATTCACTGACACTCAGTACTACTTTAAAGGTGAAATTGTAAAAGGAAGATCTGCCTATTTCAGCTTTTTATTTTTTATCACAACTGCATCTATAATGATAGTACTATAGAGTAACAACTATATTTTTTGCTCAAACATGAGAATTCAAGAATAGTCCAGAAGGAAGACAGGCAGTCCTTAAGAAAGAAGTATGAAATAAAAAAGTTTACCAAACTGAAGATCGTGCATGTTCAGATATGTTCCTTTCATCATCTTCAACACAGCTTCCTCCTGAGAAGGAACACTTCTCATGATGTTGTTTCATTTGGGCAAATAGGCCTTGCATTTCTTTGTTGCACTGTTTGCATTTTGCACGCATGTCTGTCTTACCCACAGGTAGAGGAACTTCATTAAAATATTCCCAAATTGGGTCTCTTTTACGGCCTGCTGCCATTATAGGTTTTGTCTTCTAATGAGAAAATGGTATGGTAGATCTCAATCAATGAAGGCTACACTCAGAAAGACCTTAAGATTTCTGGAATATGCTACTCAAACAGTTTCACTTTTGTTTCTACTGCCTGTCCCTCCCTTCTCAAATTTATCTCCAGACTTCTTCTCCTTGTCCAGATCTATTCCGCCCCCAACAATCTTCTATTCATTGAACTTTTTGAAACTTTGCACTTCTAGAGAGAGCGGTAAGGGATTGACTCTGTGTAAACAAATTTGCAGAGGGACAGTAGGATTGAGGTCTGTTATTTCTCACCTCTATATATTATTTATTTATTTAAAACATTTTTGCTGTTTACAAGCATGTTATCTTTGGAGACACAAATCCACAATTTGAGAACTGCAAAATTAATCATCTCTGATGGTATCTTCTACACTGAGCACTGAGTCCCATTGGGTAGATAGAGATTAAGCTAAATAATCTATACAGAAGCCCCTGGAACTCCATAAGATTGGGTCCCTAATCCGTGAAGTATTGGAACTCATTTACAAAACTTTTCTTAAACATTACATTAATATATTGTCTCATACGATAGAATTAGAATTTATAATCCCTATCCCATGATGAGATACATTATAGTATGGAGGAACTAGCTTGTCAACAGAACAGTTGTTTTAAAAAAAAAACAAAAACAAAACAAAAATAACCCCCCAAAAAGGGACAAACTGTATTTTTCCTAACCATGTATCAGAAACAATTGAACCATTTTAAGTCACATTTTCCCCAAAAAGATTTAGACTGAAGCAAACACGTGGCATTTACATTTCAGCTCAAGCAGTTAAAACTTCAGCAGTCATAAGCAACTGAAAACAGGGTTTTATAATGTGAAGTGTGCAGCAGTCTTAACTAGAGGTGCTAGCAGCTCTGCCTATAATGAATAAGTGGTGTGTGATAATGGTACAGTACATGCATAAAACATTCTCTTTTGTAAAATATAATCTCACAGAAAAGGGTAATTACTGAAAGAAAATTATCCAATGGAGAATATTTTATGCATATGATGGGAAAAGATTTTATCCTACATATATTTATATTAAAAAACCTTATCTATTGCACAAGATCTACTGACGATTACCTTCTTTACCAATGTTTTTGTAGATGAGCAAATTTTTTTAACAGATATCATTCAACTAAATACATGTTGGACTGCCACAGACAAATTTCAGTCACAGCCCAATATCAAACACTTCATGTTAAAAATTTATAAAAGGAAATCAGTCAGAAGCTACATAGTTTTTACACTTTGATTTATCTAACATTGTATGAAATTTCCCACAGAAAGACCACCTGCATGTACAGGAAAAACATAATTTCCTTTGTGTCTCATTTTAAGGCCATTTCATAAGGCTTCCTTAATTATGGAGCCATGACCAGCGCTTCCACAACATACACAGTGAATACAATGTGTGGCATCCTTCACTATGGTGGCATGTTAACTTATAGGGCCAAAAGAGAAAATAGTAATCTTATAGCTAAAAAGTTAAATACACAGAAGTCGTACATGCAAAAGTTATAGTTCACCTAACAATTAATTCCTTTTCCACAAATGTATAAATTTGTACTGCTCTATGTAGCAGTATGTTTCATGCCTTGATGCACATATGCAATGTAGTAGAATAGTTATCACAACACTTAATACTATTTTCTGAACCTTGTTGATTTTAATTCTTAATTACAACTGTGTATTAACATCCTGAAGCTTCTTTCTCCATAGTATTTCAAAGATGCCTCCTTTGCTTTCATCTCGCGCAACTAAAAATTTGTCTACGTCCTAATCACCTTCCATTGTGACTTCTGAAATCTCATCCTCTCTGGTCTCAGCACCCACCTGGTCTCCTGTCAGTTCTTACAAAAAACCCTGCTTAAATCATCCTCTTACATCAATCTGACCTCATTAGGCTGTCTGCTCTCCACAACAAACCCACTATAGACAACATGTGCTGTGATTTTGTGCTGCTGAATCCATGCTCATAGGTTCATAGATTCTAAAGCCAGAAGGGACCACTATGATAATCTAGTCTGACCTCCCCCTGTATAACACAGGTATAGAACTTGCCCAAAATAATTCCTACAGCATATATTTTGGGAAAACATCTAATTTTGATTCATAAAGTGATGAAGAATCTGCCATGATTAGGGCCCTACCAAATTCCATTTTGATCAATTTCACGATCATAGGATTTAAAAAATCATAAATTTCATTATTTCAGCTATTTAAATCAGAAATTTCATGGTGTTGTAATTGTAGGGGTCCTGATCCAAAAAGCAGTTGTGTGTGTGTGTGTGGGGGGGGGAAGTTATTGTAGCGGGGGGTTGTGGTAATGTTACCCTTTCTTCTGTGCTGCTGCTGACGACGGCACTGCCTCCAGAGCTAGGCAGCTGATAGGTTGACCAGATCACAACAGTAAAATATTGGGACACATTGGGCTGACGGTAGCCCCGCCCACAGTCCACCCCTGCTCCTCCCAGGCTCCACCCCCACTCTGCCCCAGGTCCCGCCCCTTCCCTGCTCGGCCTCCCAGCCACTGCGCCCTTCCTCATCCCCCAGCCCGCTGCTGGCTTGCTGCGTCCCTCCTCAGTCCCCCACCCACCGCTCGCCTCCTTACACCCACTGCCTGTTGCTGGCCCGCCACTCACCTCTTCACCCCGCCCGCACCTGCTGCTGGCTTGCCGCTTGCCTCTTCATCCCTCCCACCCGACCCTCGCCTTCTATGGCGCCGACTTCCCCTCTGCCTGGTGGGTGCTTGCCCGCTCCCCTGCCTCTTTCTGCACCTGCACCGCCCTCACCCTGCCCCCATTCCACCCCCTTCCCCCAAGTCTCAGCCCTGCCTCTTCTCTGCCTCCTTCCCTGAGCGTGCCGTGTCCCCTCTCCTCCTCTTCCCTACTGGAAAGTCCTATGTGCCGCCAAACAGCTGTTAGTCAGCGGGGGAGGCGGAAGCGCTGGGAGGGCGGGGGAGGAGCGGGGATGTGGCGTTCTGGGGGGAGTAGGAGAAGGAGGCAATGAATGGGGAGCTTGGCTGCCACTGCATGCAGCGCACCCACTAATTTTTCCCCGTGGGTGCTCCAGCCCTGGAGCACCCACGGAATCGGCGCCTCCCTCCCGCTCACCTCCTTACCTGAATATCAGGACAAATGGGGTCCCCATCGTACATGGATCGGGACGCGGGACAAAGGGTTAAATATCAGGACAGTCCTGATTTTATTGGGACATCTGGTCACCCTAGCAGCTGAAGAACAGCGGCTGCTGGCCGGGAGCCCAGCTCTGGAGGCAGAGCTGCCGCCAGCAGCCGTGCAGAAGTAAGGATGGCATGGTATGCAGATCTGGGCCCTCAGTCAGCAGCTGCCACTCTTTGGCTGCCCAGCTCTGAAGGAAGCAGCGCAGAAGTAAGGGTGGCATGGTATGGTATTGCCACCCTTACTTCTGTGCTGCTGCTGGTGGAGCGCTGCCTTCAGAGCTTGGTGCCCAGCCAATGGCTGCCACTCTCTAGCCTCCCAGCTCTGAAGGCAGCACAGAAGTGAGGGTGGCAATACCATGACCACTCTAAAATAACCTTGCAACCGCCCCTGCAACTCCCTTTTGGGTCAGGGCCCCCAGTTTGAGAAACACTGGTCTCCCCCATGAAATCTAGTATAGTGTAAAAGCACACAAAAGACTATATAGATTTCACAGGGGGAGATGAGATTTCATGGTCCGTGACGCATTTTTCATGGTTGTGAATTTGGTAGGGCCCTAGCCAGGATCCTTGGCAAATCGGTTCAATGGTTAATTTCTCTCGTTGTTAAAAATTTATACATTATCTCCAGTCTAAATTTGTTTAGTTTCAATGTCCAGCCATTGGATCATGTTATATGTTTCTCTGCTATCATTAAATAGCTGTTCCCCATGTTGGTACAACCTTGAGTTGAGCTCCTTGAGTCTATCACTATAATAAAAATTTGTTTTCTACAAATGTAGACAGGACAGAAGGGCTCAGTACCTTGCTCAACCATGTTTTTTGAAGTGGTGCTGAGCACAGTTTGGTTCTGCATATCCTTTTAGATGAACCATTTTCAGATGTAATTCAGGTGAACCTGTTACTAATACCCATTGTCAGCTGCTGCTAACTTTTTATTTATTTATTTAGTCATTATTTATTTATTTGCATAGACAAAGATTTGAATCCCTCCAATAGGTCCCTTTTCACCACTGTATCAAATTCAAGCTTCTTGTCCTTGCCTTCAGGACTGTGCCTTACCCTGCCCCTCCCTGTCTGTCTGACTCAAATTTCCTATCCTGTTCCCTTTCTTTCCCTCTGACCTAAACCAGTGATAACAGCCTTGAATGCTTTATTGGTCTGCTTTCCTCACAGCCTTCTAATATTGCCTCCCCTATGTAGAATGCCCTTCATGAGCTAGTCAGTAATCCCTTTCCTTGTTCAAATTACTCTTCCTATCCTTTCCTGATATAGCCACAGGGCATTTTTCACCTAATATATCAACTCATTTTATTTATTTATTTAAATTCTTTATCTCTGTTATGCACTAGACTTCTCTCAGCACTTGCAAGTGTATTGGTGCATGTACATAGTGATAGTTCTATAATTGTGACCATATATTAAAACAAATGTATATTTTTATTTTAACTTCCAATCAAGGAGTTATTCTTTCACTTTTTGTTTTTCTTCACAAAGGACAAGCATTACAGTGCAGAAAGCTATGTTTTTATTAAGCAGTCCCTAACACCATGTTTGATGTCACATGATGCAGATGAATTTGAATCCTATCCCACAGAGCTTAAAAAGTAATTTCAGATGTGATACAACCACTGGGGCAACATATTTCCCCATCTATTTCTTGCCTTTCCTACTGTTCATTACATCTGTGGTTGCCTTGGATGAAAGGAAAGAAAGATGAAGAGGTATAAGGTTATGGAAGGAAAGAGAAAAGAAAATATGCTGAAAGCAATGCAGGAAAATATATACCATGTTCTGTGATCAAAAAGAAAAAAAGAGGGAGGAGGGTGAAAGTAAAATCAGGATGGTAAAGAAAGTATAACAAAGGCAAGAGTATTACCAAGTTATATTTTTTTAAAAAGTAAATAAACCACTAACAGTTATAATTATACACTACACAATTGTTTTATTCATTTATGTTATTGGGACTGCCAGGAAATGTATTATTGTACTAGATACTTACTTTTTTTACTCGGTTAGTAGGTAGGTTTTAGTCCTGAGGCTGATGTATAGTGGGTAATTTTTTTTCAAGTGCAGTTTGTAAGATGATAGAAGAGATTTATCATGGAGATGTTTGTCCTCACATCAATCTGCAGGATATTTCTCATCACCAACAGATCTTACAGATGTATATTGTATCTTCATGCTTTCATTTATCTTTGCCATAAGAGTTCTGAGTCACTACCAGTACCAACCAGTCCTATTGGGCTATCAATTCTCTGAAACTTCTCACAAAAACTCTTATAATAGCAGCAACTCTATTTTCTAAAATATATTTAGCATGTATACATAACTTATTTATCACTGTCAGTTGGGAAGACTTGGCCAGCAAGTGGATGAAGCAAGTAGTACTTGCCAAAAAGACAATGTCTTACTGACTTTGGAAAGAGTAATGTCTCTGAAGCAGAGAACAGGCCATTTTAGTGTTGTTATGGATACCAACAAATGAAGAGTGTTTCTGTCAAAAGGTAGATTTCAAGGTTGTGTGGGTGGGGGTTAGCATAAGTCTGATTAGCAGAGTTGCTGAAAGCCATAACTCCCATTGACTTCAGTAAGAGCTGTGAGTGCACAGCACACCTGAAAATTAGGTCCATATATTTTCTTGTTGAGAGAGAAACCCTGAGCAGCTATACTAGTTTTGGAACAATGCTGCACTCCTTCAAGCCCCCCACCCCTAGCCTCAGAGGTCAGGGAGGGGCTTTATCTGGGCCAGCAGGGAAAGAAGAACCATGGCCCCTTTAAGGATTACCCCCCCACACACACTTTGAGGAGGTCAGAAGGCAATACTGTGGCTGACTGGTTGGATAGAAGAGTGCAACATAATATATACCCTTGCAATCAAGGGGAGGGCTTATAAGGCTTTCCTTCTACACATGAGCACTATTCTGCACCTGGTGAGGGAGATGGAGTTGCTGTAAGGTGACAGGCAGCAGAAAAGCCTGCTATGTTTGTTTATGGCCAGGGTACCCCACTGTGCCGTCCAAGGTGGGAGGTCCCCATGAGCCTCAGGGTCAGCAGTGGGATCTGTAATGCTTCCTGGAGGTACCCAAGGTTGTGAAACTACCTGCTGCTCGCTACCTCTACTACCTGCCCTTAGCATGAAGAAGCCTTGTCTGTCCCTGATGGGGGTCAGCTCCCCTACTCCACTGGCCACTGGCAAAACAAGCATTCCTCTTTAGGCATATGCAGGCTCTGCTGTTTCTCTACAGGTTAGCAGTAGGCACACTCCAACTTCCAACAATCTCCCTGGAGTGTCCAGACCCTGTTCTACTGGACACTCACAGTGTTCACAGAACCAGTGCTTCCAAAGAAACAGTACCCCAGCTTACCAGTTTCACCTCAGATCACCGCTCATGTTAACAAACAATACTTAGATATGTTTATTGTGAAAACAAGTAAAAGTTTATTTAACAAAATATAGAGATGCAAATGATAGCAAGTAGTAGTATTGGAAACAAATGGTTACATGTAAAATAAAATCATAACATGCATTCTAGAACCTAGACTTATTTACCAGATACCTTTGTGTCTTGTAGAGCAATGCTTACCCTAAGTCCTTTCAGCATTTTACAGCCAGGTTTTGCTGTGATCCACCATTCATGAGACCAGTCATACTGCCAGCTTGCCTCTTTGGTGAAAGATAAAATCTTGTCCCCTATCTTTTTTTGTTGTAGTTGCTGTTACAGACCGTTGTCTCTTATCCCAGGAGGTCCCCTCTTCAGAAGCTTATCTTGGAGTTCTTTGTCTTTGTAAATCCTCAGGCCCACACCTGGCCTAGACACTAGGCAAGTGTTCATGGTTCTATGTGCTGATTGAGTTAGCCCTGAGGCTTGTCTCGACTCAGGTGACAAGTTTTACTTCACCTGTTTTGGAACCTAATATTTTACAGCCTTGGACAAAAAAGGAGCGGTACTTCTGTTTAAAACAGCTCCTAATGCCCTCGGCACCGCACACAGACCAGGCGCCATCGGTCCAAAGCACGCCTCCGGCACCGGAACGACTCAGCACCGGACGTCTCTGGCACCGGTACAGGCTCGACACCGCTCGCTGTCTCCGCGGCCCAAGAAGCAGCACAAACCACCTGCTGCTCCTGTACGGTAGCAGGCACCGCCTGTGCCCCCATTGGAGCAACGGCCCGTGCAGGTCCGCCCCAGGAAGGCTCCAACTCCGGCACCGTACTGTCCAGTGCCGTTGAGTCCAGTGCACACAAGCTCCCCAGTGCACACCGTGGTCGAGATCGGTCTGCTGTCCACTCCGGAGACCTTCTCCACCGCTCATGACCTGATCGCGCTGACTGAGCGTAGACCATCTCACCCTCCGGCACTGCCGGTGTGGACTGTCCCATCTATAGGGAAGCCCGCCTTCATGCGACCTCCATTGCAGAGCGAGACAGCTCGGCACCGATCTCAGTCCCATTCCAGGTCGCGGTCTCGGCACCGCTCGCAGTCCCGGCGCCGATCCCCATCTCGGCGCCGGTCGTACTCACGGCGCCACTCCACCTCACGAAGGTCTCCCTCCTGGTATGATTGGTACCGGTCCAGCTCCCAGCACTGATCCTGGCACTGTTCGTCTCGCAGCCAATCCCGGCACCATCCGGACCGTAGGTCTTAGTCGATATCTAGATCAGCCTCCCGGCACCGATATGACCGTCGGTCCCGATCGCGATACCACTCGAGACCCTGGCACTGGTCTCCATCTCCCAGGCGCGGAGCGACAGAGCGGGACAGTGCGATGCTGCATGTGCGTTCGGCCCCGCCTTGGCCCTCATGACCAAATTCAACGTCGTCCCAAGTGGGGAGTGGCTACCATGTTCAGGGCCAAGATGTGGATGGTGCTAGCCAGGGGCAAGACAAAGGACAGGATCCTGACTGGGGACCCCCTGCAGTGGTCCTTTTGGACCCCTTGGGCATACCACCAAGCCGAAGGTGTCCCCTTAGGCACTTCTCGCTCTGCCCATTCAGAGTCCCAGGTGCCGGAGGCCACTGTGAGCCACCCTCCCCCCAGTAGCCTCTGAGGCGACTGCTCTGCCCTCAGATCAGGCCCATGCCCCTAGTGTGATGGACCTAGGGCAACCGGACCCTCCCCACTAGTCCCGGGGATGTCGTCCTCATTCTTGCCTGACAAGGCTGTGGCAGGCACTTCCTCCTCTGGCCCACTGCCTATAGATCTTCGTGCACACCAGGAATTGCTACATAGGGTGGCACAAAACATGAACCTCCAGGTGGAGGAGGTGGTGGAAGTCGAGGATCCGGTGGTGGACATTTTATCGGCCGATATCCCCACACATGTAGCCTTGCCGTATTGGCATTAGACCATCCAGGCTAATGCCAATACGATATGGCAGTCCCCAGCGTCTATTCCTCCCACTGCCAGAGGGGTGGAGAGGAAACACTTGGTGCCCTCCAAGGACTATGAATATTTGTATATTCACCCCCAACCTTGCTCCTTTGTTGTACAGTCTGTGAACGAGAGGGAGAGACATGGCCAGCAAGCACCCGCCCATAAGTCCAAGGACGCTAGAGGCCTGGATTTATTCGGGTGCAAGATATATTCAACTGGTGGCCCACAGCTCAGGGTAGCTAACCAGCAGGCCCTCTTGAGCCGTTATAATAATAACACCTGGAACTCGATGGGGAAGTTCAAGGAGTTGGTTCCTCAGGAGTCCAGGGAGGAGTTTGGGGCCTTGCTAGAAGAGGTCAAGAAAGTAGCGAGGACATCCTTGCTGGCGTGGTTAGAGGCGGCAGACTTGGCGGCTAGGACTCTAGCCTCGGGCGTGACTATGCACCGCATTTCATGGCTATAGGTGTCCGGTCTTCCACCAGAGCTGCAGCAGACAATTCAAGACCTGCCTCTTGATGGCCAGGGGTTATTCTCAGATAAAACTGACCCTAGACTTCAGAGACTGAAGGACAACCAGGCCATCATGCGCTCATTGGGCATGCATACCCCGGTGACGCAACGTAGGCCCTTCCGGCCCCAACCACAGCACACCTACCCTAACCCTCGATCGCGGCAGGACTTCGCTAGGAGGTGTGGCCGCGGTAGTAGTAGGAGACAATCTGGTCCTCAGTCGGGCAGGACCGGGGCCTCCCAAAACCATCGACGGGGCCCAAGCAAAACTTTCGAAGGTGCGCCCGAGGGCGGAGCACCAGTCTCTTTGGAGGATCCTTTCCCGCCTTTCTTCAACTACCTCTCCTATTTCCTCCCTGCGTGGTCCCGCATAACGTCAGACTGCTGGGTCCTAGGCGTGGTGGAAACTGGATACCATCTTCAGTTTGTTTCGCGCCCCCTTCCCACCCTCCCTCCCCGTCCCTCTTCAGGGACCCCTCTCACGAGCAACTCCTCTTACAAGAGGTACAGGCGCTCCTGTCTATCGGAGTGGTGGAAGAGGTCCCAAGGGATTTGAGGGGCAGGGGATTTTACTCCCGTTGCTTCCTAATCCCCAAGGCAAAGGGGGGACTATGGCCCATCCTGGACCTACGCGGACTCAACAAATTCATGGTAAAGTTGAAGTTCCGCCTGGTTTCCCTGGGGACCATTATTCCTTCCCTGGATCTTAGGCTACATCTACACTACAGGGGGGAGTCGATTTAAGATACGCAAATTCAGCTACGTGAATAGCATAGCTGATTTCGACGTATCTCAGCCGACTTACCCCGCTGTGAGGACGGCGGCAAAATCGACCTCTGCGGCTTCCTGTTGACGGTGCTTACTCCCACCTCCCCTGGTGGAGTAAGAGCGTCGATTCGGGTCGGGACGCGATAAATCGATCCCCGAGAGGTCGATTTCTACCCGCCGATTCAGGCGGGTAGTGTAGACCCAGCCTTGGAGACTGATACACCGCCCTCGACATGAAGGACGCGTACTTCCACATAGCGATTTACCTGCCGCATAGGCGCTTCCTTCGCTTAGTGGTCAACCAACGGCATTTCCAATTTACCGTCCTTCCCTTCGGCCTGTCCACAGCACCAAGGGTCTTCACGAAGTGTATGGCCGTCGTAGCAGCCTTGCTCTGTCGACATCGGATTCAAGTGTTTCCGTACCTCGACAACTGGCTCATTTGGGGTCGTTCTGAGCTCCAGGTGCAGCTCATGTTTGGTTCGTTATGAGCTTGTTCAGACAGCTGGGACTGCTGCTCAGCACTGAAATGTGCACTTTGCAGCCAACCCAAAGAATAGACTTCATTGGGGCGATCCTGGACTCAAATCTCGCTAGGGCGTGCCAACCATAGGCCCGCTTCCAGTCCATGACGACCATTATTCACAGCCTCCAAAGCTTCCCGACCTCGACAGCATGCATGTGCCTTCTGGGCCACGTGGCCTCATGCACCTTCGTGACCAGACATGCCAGACTATGCCTCCGTCCGCTTCAGACCTGGCTCTCGTCAGTGTACCGTCCAGGCTGAGACAGATTGGACACAGTACTCACGGTGCCGACGGACGTCTTATCCTCTCTGGGTTGGTAGCTAAACCCCAGCTTTGTTTGCGGGGGGTTGCCATTCCATGCCCCACAGCCCTCTCTAGTCCTGACCACGGACGCATCATCTCTGGGTTGGGGTGCTCACCTCGTGGATCTTCACACACAGGGTCTTTGGTCCGCACAAGAGATAACCCTGCACATCAACATACGGGAACTGAGAGCAGTATGCCTGGCGTGTCAGGTATTCCGTGAACACCTACAGGGCCGTTGTGTCACAATCTTCACAGACAACACAACGGCCATGTTTTACATCAACAAGCAAGGCGGAGCGCGGTCATCCCTCCTCTGTCAGGAAGCCATTCACCTGTGGGAATTCTGCATAGCCCACTCGATTGACCTGGTGGCGTCCTTTCTCCCAGGAGTCCAGAACACCTTAGCAGATTGCCTCAGCAGGTCCTTCCTGGCTCACGAGTGGTCGATACGTCCGGACGTTATCCATTCTGTTTTCCGGAAGTGGGGATTTCCCCACATAAACCTTTTTGCCTCTGGTGAGAATCGGAAGTGATCTGCTCTCTCCAGGGACGCTTCCCAGGCTCCCTGTCTGATGCCTTCCTGATACCGTGGAAAGACCACCTGTTCTACGCCTTTCTTTCATTCCCATTAGTCCACAAGGTCCTTCTCAAGTTGCACAGAGACAAGACCCACTTAATCTTGATCGCTCCGGCGTGGCCCAGGCAACATTGGTACACCGCACTCCTCAATCTGTCAGTGACCAAACCAATTCCTCTATCATTGTAGCTGGATCTGATCACTCAGGCGCACGGCAGGTTATGTCATCTGGACCTGCAGTTCCTCCATCTCACAGCATGGATGCTGCATGGCTAACTCAATCTGAGCTGCGTTGCTCCCGTTCAGTGCAGCAAGTACTCTTGGGTAGCAGAAAGCCCTCTACTAGGTCCACATACCTGGCCAAATGGAAGCGCTTCTCCTGCTGGTGTGCCCTGAGCAATACTGTCCCTCTGGAGGTTCCAGTACCTACGATCCTAGATTATCTCTGGTCCCTGAAACAGCAAGGCCTAGCTGTCTCATCCATCATAGTACACCTAGCAGCGATTTCAGCCTTCCACCCTGGCGAAAACGGGCGCTCGGTTTTCTCCAATCCCATGGTCAGCAGGTTTCTCAAGGTTTTGGAATGGCTGTACCCACAAATTCGACATCCGGCCCTTACGTGGGACCTCAGTCTGGTCCTATCTAGACTCATGGGTGCCCCCTTCGAGCCAATGGCCACGTGCTCGCTTCTGTACCTTTCCTGGAAGACAGCCTTCCTTGTCGCTATCACCTCAGCAAGAGATGTGTCGGAGCTTCGAGCCCTCACTTCAGACCCACCATATACGGTGTTCCATAAGGACAAGGTACAGCTGTGACCACACCCCGCCTTCCTTCCTAAGGTGGTGTCTGCCTTCCATGTCAACCAAGAAGTCTTCCTCCCGGTCTTCTTTCCGAAGCCGCACGCTTCACGACGAGAGCAACAGCTGCATTCCCTAGATGTTCGTAGGGCTCTCGCCTTTTACATCGAATGAACAAAACCTTTTAGGAGGACGTCCCAGCTGTTCGTAGTGGTGGCAGACCGGATGAAGGGCCTCCTGGTCTCCACACAGCGAATCTCGTCTTGGATTACATCATGCATCCATGCATGCTATGACTTGGCTGGTGTCCCAACTACGCACCTTACTGCCCACTCCACTCGGGCTCAAGCTTCGTCCTCTGCCTTTCTGGCTCATGTGCCCATACAGGAGCTCTGTAGGGCAGCAACTTGGTCATCCATGCATACCTTCGCTTCCCACTATGCGATAGTGCAGCAGTCCAGGGGCGATGCTGCATTCGGTTCAGCGGTCCTCCATTCCGTGACTTCTAACTCCGACCCCACCGCCTAGGTATGGCTTGGGAGTCACCTATTGGAATCGATATGAGCAAGCACTTGAAGAAAAGACGGTTACTCACCTTTGTAACTGTTGTTCTTCGAGATGTGTTGCTCATATCCATTCCAAACCCGCCCTCCTTCCCCTCTGTCAGAGTAGCCGGCAAGAAGGAACTGAGGGAGCACTGGGTTGACAGGGGCATATATCGGGCGCCGCAAGGGCGCCACTCCAGGGGGCGCCTCAGCCAACCCAACGAGCGTTGCTAGGGTAAAAACCTTCCAACGATCATGCACGCGGCGCGTGCAAACCGATTGGAATGGGTATGAGCAACACATCTCGAAGAACAACAGTTACAAAGGTGAGTAACCGTCTTTTCCAGTGTCTAAGGGAATCAAGTGCGACCAGGCTGACTATAGATGGAGCTGGTTTTACTGCCTATTATTAAAATTACCCAGCATTTCCCATTATGAACTGTTTCCAGTTGCTTATAACTTTGCCAACTTTGCCAAGAGGCAGGACTGGAACAAGTTGGAGGGGATGGGCAGAAGGGGTCAGGTCTGTGAATAACTAGCAGAAGAGACTGTGGCCACCTGAGCACTCTCGACTCCAGAGCTTGGAATGGAACTCAGGATTCCTGAATCTCACTCTTTCTCTGCTGTCAACAAATATTTGTGGAATGCACTGGCAAAGTGTCTCATTCCCTTCCCTCCCGCCCCCAACTACTGCTGCTACCAGTTACAGTGGATCTAAAGGTTCCAACCCTGCTGATGAACCATGTGGGTATCATCAGTATGATGCCACATAATGGAATTTTTGGTTTTTCAGTTTTTTAGTAATCTAAGAAATTACACACAAAAAACTGTTAAAAGAAATATGTCTTTTCAACCTTGATTCAGTCCTCTTGTGTGTCTGCATTATGATACAGTCATGCTCCTGCTTCATTCAGTAAACAAGATGGACGGCGCTCACTTAATGAGCAGCTATTCCATATTTTGTTTTCTAATTGTTCATTGTGTGGTCCCATGCCTTATTTACTACACACTATTCAGATCCTGCTCTGAAGATAGAATTATTAATTTCTTTGTAGGGTTTTCTATTGATATTATAGTGTCTGAGTGCTTTACGAACAATAATGAATTTATTTTCACAACACGTGAGATAAGTGGGTTTTATTATCCCCATGTTACAGAGGAAGAACTGAGCCACAGAGAGATTAAGGGGAAAAATATCTACTAATTTTGTCTGTCCAATTAAAGACACTTAGGACCTGATTTTTTCAGAATATCTAAGATTACATAGCACTTTATATGTTCAAACCACAGCTCCCATTGACTTCAGTTATAGCTGTCAGTGCTCAGGCCTTATGCAAATCAGACTCCAGGGTATCAAGAGGGGCACCCAGAAAATGAAGAGTATGCAATTAGTGACCACCTGTGAAAGGCGTGGTTTAAGTGATTTACCTAGCATCACACAGGAACTCTGTGGCAGAGGCAGGGCTTGAATCCAATTCACCAGACCAGTATTCATTTTTCTTAACCATGAGACCATCCTTTTCCTTTCTGCAATCCCTAGCCTCATTTGCTACACACCATTCATCATCTGCAACAAATGAAGCAGTGGTCCTAAACAAACCCTCTCCTTAACTACACAATCCTGATTCATTCCTGAGAACAAGTCCATCCTGTGCACTGAATGCTTTTTTGTTTTGTTTTTTAAATGTGATCATGTAATTAAAGACTAGATCATATTGAACACACCCAAGAGGATCATGCAACCTTAATTCTGCCATTTCTTAACTTTTAAGTGCTTGACTTGGCAACCTTAAAGTTATTTATAATGAAGGGTGTGCATGTGTGTGCATGCGCACACGCATGTGGGTATGTATGTGTTATCTTTAAATATAGTTAGAATGGATGACTTTGGCTATTTAAATGTCATCCTTTGTTCCATGGCAGACAAGCCTGACACCCAATCTTAGCAAGCAACTAGATAACTTCACTGAGGGCAAATGTTGTTCCAATTCATGCAAATACAAACATGAAGGTTAAAAATAAAATAAAACATTTTGGCACTGGTGGAGCACATATTTGGTCCAGCCCCCCAGAGGAGGTTACACTCCATTGGGGGGGTCTGTCAGATGCTCTCCATCTACGCACAGGAACAGGAGCAGAGGAATGGCTTAATTTGTCATTGAGCTCAAGATGCCCTGGGCACTCTTGTGGGATTACCATAACAAGGGAGAGCATAGTGAGGAAACGATGTTCAGCATGACTAAAGATATCATATACTGTCTAGAGACAGATGTCTTAGAATGATTCCAGACTTCAAAGTCCTTGGAGAGTTTACGTTACATAGTAAGAGATGAGATTTATGTACGGAAAAAATAGTTGCAGGGGCTTTCACGATAGCATATTTGTGAACTTCTCTTTTGAAGCAGGTGTGCCCCAAAAGAACCTGAGGACTACCACTTGAGCCACTGCCTTAATATGAGGAAGTTAATAAGTGATGGGAAAGACCTAGAATAATGATTTAACTCTTATTTTTCCTTCAGGTGCAGCTAGGTCTCTAGAACATTGGTTCATTGCAAAGCAACTAAAACATTCAGGTGTATGTTGGGACTCTTGAAGAATTTATTCAACTCCATTTGAGGACAGGAGAGAGCTCTCAGAAAATCTGACCTATTTTTATAGTGGGTACTACAATCGATGGTATCATGGGTACACTGTAGGTTGGCATCATATGGCATTTTGGATTGCTTGAGCAACACACTTTGTGTTAAGATACTGGGTTACCACAACCTTGGTAGTGGGTTTTAGTTAGGCTATGGGGGGTTGGTCTCAATAAGGATTATTAAGGGGTCAGCAAAGGTGGATTTGGATAGGGATTTGGGGTTTAAAGAGCTGCAACGAGAGGGAGAGATCTGACACTGTCAGAAAACCAATTAAGGGATGTCAAGGTAAGATATAGTTTGTGACAGGGTGCTAGCTGTAGCACCCTGGTCACTGAGATTGCTGCAGCACAGAGAAGGCTGCAGGCTTAAGTGGAAGCAATTAACCAGTTTCTGTTGGGAGATTACTGACACCTGGGTGGTAATTGCTGGGCTAATGAGACAATTGGCTCAGTAGTTAAGGGGATATATAACTGGGAGGAACAGGAAGCAGAGGAGCTCAGTGAGTGAGTTGGCAGAGGAGAGAAGGCTGTGTGCAAGCCTTCTGCTGAATACCTGTGTCATGTTCTGTTTTGCTTAAGAACTGAAGAATAAATGTACATGTGGTAAAAGGGAAACTGTCTGGGTGTGTTTGTGACTGAGGAACCCCAAAAACAGGCTAGGCAGCACTGCTACTGGATAGCTGATGTGGCATCCCATGAAATAATGCTTCAAGAGTGTAGGTAGGCTGGGATTGGTCCAGCTAAAGTAGTACAGATTTGCCTCGTGCAGAGGCCTTCTGGTGTCAGGCTACTGTTTCCTCACAGGGAAGAGGGTTACCTCAGAAAAGGACATCTCCATTCTTGGGGATACTGAGGAGCATGTGGTGTTGAGGTTTCCCTGATGAATTGGGATACCATTAATTTAGGACTGGAGTGGCTATATCCACAGCACAGTTTGAAATAGGAACACAGTTATTTCAGATATCAATGGGGGCATCGAAATGCATACAAGTGTATGGATGTCCCCTTCTGGGATGATGATTCAGTGGTCTAAATATGCTATACTCTTCCCTTTTATCACTTCCTTCAAGATCAAGATAATGGGTCCCAAGAATAGGCATCTAGTTGTGGAGGCAAAGTATTGTGCACTTGGCCCCAACAGGTGAGTGGCCAGTTCTCTCTGGAAATTCAAAGCTGGGCCTCAGTGATGAGGCAGCTTTAAATTGGCATAGATGGAGGGGCAGACTCTGGACCAGCAGCTTCCACTCTTACATTCATTGGCCAGGGAGGGGCCATGTGAATGGATCAGTGTGTACCTTGTAGGAAACTATTTGGGGATTTAGTAAAGGAGTACAGATAAGGCTTAGGACAAAGATATTAGGGGTGGAACTAAGTCCTTTTCCTGGGGGTAATTGTGAACTGGCCTGAACTGCTGCAGTGGAGGATCTGATGTGGGGTGTGGGTAGGCAAGGCCAGGTGAGAATTAAATTGACTGTTGGCTAAATTATGTGAGCAGGAAAAATTGATGATTACCCATCATGAAAATGCATATTCAGTACCTGAGTTATTCAAGGAAGAGATTGTACATCTCTCCAGTGGGGAATGGAGGTTAATCTGGACGCTATTAGGGAATGAAGTGTTAACAGTCTGGGAATCCAGCAGGCATGGTGAGGAGGCAGCCAAGCAAATTTCTGGTGCCTCCTGGTGGCAGTGCCCAGTGCAGGTAATGGATCAATATGGGGTCTGGTTCACTGATAAACTGGAATTGGAAATGGATTAGGAGAAGGCATTTCCTAAAGAAGTTGGGAACTGGGGTCGCGGCTCTTAATGTCCAATACATTGAGGAGACAACTCCTCCATAACTCTCATATGAGGAAAAGGCAATAAGTCCCAACACTGGTGCTGGGACCAGGTTGACTGAGAGCTGGGGAGGCTGATAGCAGCCCTCCACCAGGTGGCATGAATTACAAAGGAAGGGTGACCTGCATTGGATGAGTTGTTGCTGGATAGTTTCCAATTGTGTTAATAAAGTTGTGGCCTAGTTAAACGACGTTCCTGGTGTCTTGTCTTGTGTTCCCATGGTGCAAAGAGTTCTGCCAGTTGAACTTCATTTTTCATCAGGAAAAAAATTATTCCTGGTACATGAGTTCCAGAGTTTACCCTTAAATGAATTTGAGGTTTAATAAATCCTAAAAAAAAAAATGTTTTTCATCCTTTTGTCCTCATCCAAAACATAAGGAGAAGAGACTATGGAATTAGCTGAGACACCTGATATTTAGTGAAGAACTGGTAGGTGTATAGGACAGCAAGAAAAAATTTCTAATTTAACTTTCTCTGAGTTACATGTCCACTACACCAACCAGCCTTTTAAAATGATTTGTTACAGCATATGCAGATATTGAATTAGTTACATAAAATGTATCTCAGTAACAGTTTTCCAGTTGTGTATAGCATTGAAAGAAACTAAAAGTTCCGTTTTTGCACTGAAGAAGTTTACAGATGAGCTTTGTAGCTGCCCTCACATACTGTCAAGGAAGGATGACCTTTTAATTGAACATCTAATTCATAGAGAAGAAAGTAGCTAATATGTGAGAAATTTTCTTCTCTGATTAAGTGTACTTTGCCAGTTTAAAGCTTCTTTCAAACAGTCAACATAATGCTGCACTGTGTTTTGGTTTCTAAGAGTAATACAGTTAGCAATTTCCCTTTAAAAGTGTCAGCTGTCAACATTGTGATGTGCCTGATCTCCTCTCTCTTGCAGAGCACAATTCAATTCTAAACCCAAATCATCTGCATAGCAATGCAACAGGGCTGCCATGATGGCTCTCTCCCTTCTATTTTTTAATTCCCTATTCCTATCCAATACATTTTTATTTTATGTTTTTGATCAAGCTGAAACTGCTATACATTGTTAACTAATTTTACTTGTCTTCACTTAAAATCACTGAAATAATCAGTGTAAGTTTTTTTGCTTACACACTTATTTTTTAGCAAATAAGCTACTTTATTTAACTTATGACTTGTCTAAAGATGTTGAAAGTATTGAATTTTAAGGCATAACATTCACACTCTGAAAAGGGAACAGTGACAAGTTCAGTCAAAAGGAAAAAGAGGAATAATTTATAAAAGGAAGATAATGATGCCAGCCAGTTGTCTTAAAGTGCATCTATCTCAACTTTAATGAATTAGATTTGTCAACAGCGTATATTTTATGCACTACTTCTAATGAAGTGGCATACCGGCAATGCAGTGTACTTTGAGGTTTACTCCATCAAAGCCTTTTGCTGTCTTAAAGTAGACCTTTTTAAATAATAGATACTAAAAACTACATTTAAATAACATTAAGGTTGTGACACAAACACCAAATGACAAACTTCAGGCAATTCAAAGTTAAGGCTGACAACTTGTCATTAACTCACATTGTTGCTTTTTAAAAAGAAGCACAATAGCATGATTTAAGGACTGAGTGTCAGCTTAACTTTAAATTTCTTGGCTTTTGTTCTCTGGTGTCACAACCTTAATGTCATTTTTCATATAGGTTTTTGCATTTCCTTTACTACTTATTTCTTTAAAAAAACACTGTGTGTTTTTGTACCCAAGAGACAGAAATGGATTCTTCAAT
This sequence comes from Trachemys scripta elegans, assembly GCF_013100865.1. NCBI lineage: Eukaryota > Metazoa > Chordata > Testudines > Emydidae > Trachemys > Trachemys scripta. The sequence continues at coordinate 56,419,972 of NC_048303.1, read as the reverse complement.
AGTTTTGGTCTATTTGTTAAAAGTATATTTAGGAAGGAGTTTAATTTTTAATTGTGGACTAGTAGTGGTATTAGTATTTCCCAACCTACATCCCAGCTACTTGACTGAGAGTTCTTCTCATTGCCATAGCTGATCCATCCTGGAAAGCACTCCAGAAGGAATTTCTATTCCTTTATATAAAATAAAGAGTTTTTAAAACCCTCCACAATTCTTACTCATTTTTAAAAATTACTTGACTCGAAAGAAGTAAGAACCCTCTTTTCACAAAGTTGTATTATAGAATATTCAGTTGATGGATGGGATATATTGTACTTCTATAGCAGGGGTTGGCAACGTTTGGCACGCAGCTCGCCAGGGTAAGCACCCTGGCGGGCCGGGCCAGTTTATTTACCTGCTGACGCGGCAGGTTTGGCCAATCGCTGCCCCCCACTGGTCCCGGGCCAACGAGGGCGGCAGGAAGCGGCGCGGGCGAGGGATGTGCTGGCCGCGGCTTCCCGCCGCCCCCTTTGGCCCGGGACAGCGAACCGCGGCCAGTGGGGGCCGCGATTGGCCGAACCTGCCGCGTCAGCAGGTAAATAAACTGGCCCGGCCCGCCAGGGTGCTTACCCTGGCGAGCCGCATGCCAAACGTTGTTGACCCCTGTTCTATAGCAAGCAGCTGTACCCCTTTTTCACCCATGTGGATCCCTCCAAGTTAAATCTGACTCAGACTAAGTTATTGGTCAGAAGATTTACACACACTCACACATGAATTTGAGGCATGCACCAACAGAAAAGAAGAAACTCAAAGTTAAAACTACACCTCTACCCCGATATAACGCGACCCGATATAACACGAATTCTGATATAACGCGGTAAAGCAGTGCTCCGGCGGGTGGGGCTGCGCGCTCCGGCGGATCAAAGCAAGTTCGATATAACACGGTTTCACCTATAACGCGGTAAGATTTTTTTGGGCTCCCGAGGACAGCATTATATTAAGGTAGAGGTATAGCACTTAAATAAAAAAAATCTGTCCAATAGCATAAGTTAACAATTTATCAATGGGAATTAAGAATTTTCTCTTTTTATTGGAAGATGTTTTTATGTAACATTTAAACATCTTTAAAACTTACTTGTGAAGTTTTTTATTACTAAAATGCTACCAGTCGGTAATCTTATTACTTGTTTGTTTGTTTTTACATAGGGCTATTGAAAAACTTCTGCTACTGCTATGTGAACTCAATATGGTCCCTTAAGAAGTCTGTTCAAGCTGAAGATCACAAGGTGGTGTTACAAAGAAAATCTGTTTAGTGAAGGTACTGTACTTCATACATATGTGCCTGACAGGATATTTTCCAAGACTTCCCTGTTATAAATTAGATATGTTTATGAAATTCTAGTGTGATAATTGCACAAGTATGAGAGCTATGACATTCAAAACACAATTCTCCTCCCACTGACCAGAAGCAAAGGATGAAAGATAGGTTTACATTTTAAAAATTCTATGACATAGGTCAGATGTTTCTAATCAAGACTGTGTGAGATTTTATTATTTAAACACTTGTTTGGAGAACCATATAACACCTGCTGACTTTGAATTTCAGCTTTTTAATTTTTTTTAAGTTAAAAGAAAAGTTAAAAGTGAGCTTGCTGAGGGTGAGCCACTACATAAATTCATAACTGCTCTGTGGACCAGATGTACTTGGCATAATCATAGAGAAATAGGTAGATTTGGACTCTGAATATACTTTAGATGATTGTGTTGTAATAGGTCAGAGCAATGTAGTTGTTTATATATAACAGAATATTATATTATATATGTCATATGGTACATGGTCATAGGACATAGCAATTATTTTGATGTTAGTTTGCAGATTGTTTATATGAGTTGTTAAATGCTTAGTTACTTAACCTAAGGGTACATTAAAGGTTATTCTACACCAGTAGGGCAATCAGCTAGTTATCTTAGGTGTATGTACGTGAATCCAAGAAGCCTGAGAAAAAAGCAGGAAGATTTGGAAGTCCTGACACAATCAAGAACTATGATGTGATTGGAATAACAGAAACTTGGTGGGGCAGTTCACATGACTGAAGAACTGTCATGGATGGATGTAAAATGTTCAGGAAGGACAGCTACGGGAGGAAAGATGGAGGAGTTGCATTGTATGTAAGAGAGTGGTATGATTGCTCAGAGCTCCAGTATGAAACTGGAAAAAAGACTGTTGAGAGTCTTTGAGTTAAGTTTAGAGGCGAGAGCAACAAGGGTGATGTTGTGGTGGGTGTGTGCTATAGACCACCGGATCAAAAGGATGAGGTAGATGAGGCTTTCTTGGGACAACTAACTGAAGTTTCCAGATCACAGGCCCTGGTTCTAATGGGGGACTTTAATCACCCTGACATCTGCTGGGAGAGCAATACAGCAATGCACAGACAACCCAGGTAGTTTTTGGAGAGTGTTGGGGACAACTTCCAGTGCAAGTGCTGGAGGAACTGACTAGGGGCCATGCTCCTCTTGACCTGCTGCTTACAAACAGGGAAGAATTGGTAGGGGAAAGAGAAGTGGGTGGCAGCCTAGGCAGCAGTGACCATGAGATGGTTGAGTTCAGGATCCTCACAAAAGGAAGAAAGAAGAGTAGCAAAATACGGACCCTGGACTTCAGAAAAGCAGACTTTGACTCCCTTAGGGAACTGATGGGCAGGATCCCCTGGGAGGCTAATATGAAGGGGAAAGGAGTCCAGGAGAGCTGGCTGTATTTTAAAGAAGCCTTATTGAGGGCGCAGGAACAAACCATCCCGATGTGCAGAAAGAATAGCAAATATGGCAGGTGACCAGCTTGGCTTAACAGTGAAATCTTCGGTGAGCTTAATCTCAAAAAGGAAGCTTACGAGAAGTGGAAATTTGGACAGATGACTAGGGAGGAGTATAAAAATATTGCTCGAGCATGCTGGGGCATAATCAGGAAGGCCAAGGTACAATTGGAGTTGTAACTAGCAAGGGATGTGAAGGGTAACAAGAAGGGTTTATACAGGTATATTAGCAACAAGAAGAAGGTCAAGAAAAGTATGGGACCCTTTCTGAATAGGGGAGGCAACCTAGTGACAGATGATGTGGAAAAAGCTGAAGTACTCAATGCTTTTTTTTCCCCTCGGTCTTCACAGACAAGGTCAGCTCCCAGACTGCTGTACTGGGCAACACAGCATGGGTAGGAGGTGAGCAGCCCTCAGTAGTGAAAGAACAGGTTAAGGACCGTTTAGAAAAGCTGGACATGCACAAGTCCATGGGTCCAGATCTAATGCATCCAAGGGTGCAGAGGGAGTTGGCTGATGTGATTGCAGAACCATTGGCCATTATCTTTGAAAATTTGTGGCAATTGGGGGAGGTCCTGGAAAATTGGAAAAAGGCAAATATAGTGCCCATATTTTAAAAAGGGAAGAAAGAGAATCCGGGGAACTACAGACCAGTCAGCCTTACTTCAGTCCCCGGCAAAATCATGGAGCAGGTCCTCGAGGAATCTATTTTGAAGCACTTGGAGGAGAGGAAGATGATCAAGAACAGTCAACATGGATTCACCAAGGGCAAGTCATGCCTGACCAACCTGATTGCCTTCTATGATGAGATAACTGGCTCTGTGGATATGGAGAAAGTGGTGGATGTGATATATCTTGACTTTAGCAAAGCTTTTGATACGGTCTCCCACGGTATTGCCAGCAAGTTAAAGAAGTATGGATTTGATGAATGGACTATAAGGTGGATAGAAAGCTGGCTAGATTGTCGGGCTCAACGGATAGTGTTCAATAGCTTGATGTCTAGTTGGCAACCAGTATCAAGTGGAGTGCCCCAGGGGTCGGTCCTGGGGCCGGTTTTGTTCAACATCTTTATTAATGATCTGGCTGATGGGATGAATTGCACCCTCAGCAAGTTCTTGGATGACACTAAGCTTGGGGGAGAGGTAGATACGCTGGAGGGTAGGAATAGGGTCCAGAGTAACCTTGATAAATTGGAGGATTGGGCCAAAAGAAATCTGATGAAGTTCAACAAGGACAAGTGCAGAGTCCTGCACTTAGGAAGGAAGAATCCCATGCACCACTACAGGCTGGGGACCGACTGGCTAAGCAGCAGTTCTGCAGAAAAGGACCTGGGGATTACAGTGGACGAGAAGCTGGATATGAGTCAGCAGTGTGCCCTTGTTGCCAAGAAGGCCAACATCCTATTGGGCTGTATTGCCAGCAGATCGAGGGAAGTGATTATTCCCCTCTATTTGGCACTGGTGAGGCCACATTGGAATATTGCGTCCAGTTTTGGTCCCCCCACTACAGAAGGGATGTGGACAAATTGGAGAGAGTCCAGCAGAGGGCAACGAAAATGGGGCACATGACTTACGAGGAGAGGCTGAGGGAACTGGGGTTATTTAGTCTGCAGAAGAGAAGAGTGAGGGGGGATTTGATAGCAGCCTTCAACTACCTGAAGGGGGGTTCCAAAGAGGATGGAGCTCGGCTGTTCTCAGTGGTGGCAGATGACAGAACAAGAAACAATGGTCTCAAGTTTCTGTGGGGGAGGTTTAGGTTGGATATTAGGAAACACTATTTCATTAGGAGGGTGGTGAAGCACTAGAATGGGTTACCTAGGGAGGTGGTGGAATCTCCATTCTTAGAGGCTTTTAAGGGCAGGCTTGATAAAGCCCTCGCTGGGATGATTTAGTTGGTGTTGGTCCTGCTTTGAGCAGGGGATTGGACTAGATGACCTCCTGGACTAGAGGTCTCTTCCAACCCTAATCTTCTATGATTCTATCAGGGGTAGTCAATAAGCAGACCATGGGTCAAATCTTCCAGACGCTTTTCAATGGACTGCTCGGGCTGAAGCCAAGCTGGGACTGGAGCCATGTGGAACCATGCCCACTTCCCAGTGCAGGGCCTCCCAGCATGGGGCAGGTGATTCAACTGTGCTGTGGGGCGCAGTGTGTCCCTGGGCAGCTGCTTGTGGAGCCACAGCCCCAGAAGCAGCAGCACAGGGTTTGTGGGGGAGGGGGGGAGTGGTGATGTTTTGGGGGAGGACGTCTCCACCCCCCGCATCCAGGCAGCATAATGTGTCTCCACTACACCATGCCCCTCCAGTCAGGGAGCGATGGGATGTTGTGTGCTCATTCTACAGCCTAATCAGAGGGCAGTGCTGTCAGGACCCTAATTCAAATTCTTCTCTGCTTTCCCTGGAGATGGCGGGGCTGACCTGGGCCATGGAGCCATCTATTTGTGCCAGGGCACTGAGGCTTTAAGCCCTGCAATTGCTGCAAATGGCCTATGCCCATCAACAATCCACATACCAGCTGCCTAAGGTACTTAGGCAAAGGGCACGTAAGTGCCATATCTGCAAGTCCTTTAAACCTAGGATGAAGACGGAGCATGATATCCATCTAAGAGCACTCCTAATGGAGTCGGCACTCACTCCGTGCACAGTGCTCCCCCAGTGCCGTCCATGAGCTGGCACCGGTCTCCCGCAATGGCTCCGGTCAAGAAGCTGAAAAAGACGGTGAGGGGAAGATCTCCTACCTCCCGCAAGGGAAAGGAAAGAGAACGGGGAGAGCCAAGACCCATGTCGGGCAGCTCAATATCGCCCTAGGGAAGTTGGGCCCTTCCTCAAGTTGAGCAGTGCAGCCCATCTCATGCTTTGCCTGCGACTCCAGATAGTGGTGTAGGCCCCAGCCAGCTTCAGGTGCCGTCGACGCCCAAATCCCTTCAAGCAGCTCAGGAGCTCCTGACTCTCCTGGTGCTGCCCTCACCGGCTCCCACGATACCCCGGTCTCAGGGAAAACCAGTGTTGGGACCTATGCATGTGTTCCCGCCTCAGCGGTACTGTTCCCCAGCAAGAGGGATGTCCCGCCAGCATCACCAGCCTGCAGCCGCCACGCCTGAGGACTGGAGAGGCAGGCTCAGCAGACCCCTCTTCAATCCCCGGACCAGGGGCACTGATCGAGGGACTCGAGGCATAGTTCGGAAGTAGATTGGCACAGACCCTCTGAGGCATGCGCCACCTGGCAAGAACTCCGGAGCCGGCCCCAGCCATCTCCAAGGGCCTGGGACTGATCCAACACCAGAGACCACCCATCACCGGGCCGTCATCCCTTGTCTCCAAGAAGGAGGTCGCTCTACTCAGGACGATCCTCCTGGCAACCGGCCTGTAGTAGCTCCCGGTCTCTTTCGACATCCCGGTACTGGTCGAGTAGCGTGAGGCGTGGATTGCCGGGTAGTCGATGCAGATCTGCCGAACACCATCAGTCCCCAAGAGCCCAACCAAGACAGTCTCGTTTGGACAGGTCGGATTCAGGACGCAGCGACTGGCACTGGTTAGACAAGAGCCACCGTTCAGCCCGATCCTGGTTGCCCGGTACTGACCGCTCTGCTCATAGCTCCAGCTTGGAGCAAGGTTACCTGATTGCGGGACAAGCCCCAGTACTGGTGGTGCCAACTACATTATCAGCACCAAAACCCTTCCCATGGCCCCAAGCTCAATGACTGGCACCATGGTACCTGGGGAATCCTTGGGGGGTTCACCCAACATTCCCAAGCTGCCCAGTCGGTGTCAGGAGCCTCAGAGAGGCCAGTGGCCTCATATCCCATCCCTCTCAGGTGCTTGAGACTTCGGGGGGTAAGACCCCACAGGTCCATGAGGACCCAGGGGAGCAAACTGCTGGACCACCAATGGACGTGAAGGTTCCCGCGGCACCGGCATCGTCCTTGTCATCACCAGACCAGTCTATAACGGGGCCCCCTCACCCAGATCCTCAGGATGACACCAAAGCGCAGTAGAAACTTTTTTGAAGAGAGTCGCTTCTAACTTCAGGCAGAGGAATTAAAGGAGCCCTCGGACTCTTGGTTTGACGTCCTATACTCCTCAGCTCCTGCCCAGGTGGCTCTACCCCTTCCTGAAGATGTTTCCAAGATCACTAATGCCCTGTAGCAGAGCCCCTCTTCAATGACCCCTATCTCTAAAAGGGCTGAACACAAGTACTTCGTGCCAACCAATGAGTACTTATACTCCCACCCAGCCTCCAATTCCCTTGTGGTCGAAGCGGTTAAACACAAGAAGAGACAGGGACAACCCGGGGCCACCCCCAATAATAAAGACTCCAGGAGGCTGGATCTTTTCAGATGTAAGGTTTATTCATCTTCCAGCCTTCAGCTGAGAGTAGCCAACCACCAAGCCCTCCTTGGCCAATATGACTTCAGTATGTGGCAAGCCATGGCCAAGTTCGAAGGGTCACTCCCCAAGGCTTCCAAAAGGAGTTCTGAGCTATCTTTGATGAGGGCACGACTGCAGCCAGGGTGGTCCTCCAGGTGGCGTCAAATGCTGCTGATGCCTGCACCATGGCTTCCACTATCTCCATGCAGCGAGTCTCTTGGCTGCTCCTCTCTAGGTTGTCCACCAAGGCCCAACAGTCTATGCTGGACCTACCCTTCGATGGCCAGGCCATATTTGCGGACCAAACAGATAAGAAATTGCATGGCCTTAAGGACTCCTGCACCACCCTGAAGACCCTCGGTCTCTATGTCCCAGGCCCGGTTCACAAGCGGTTCAAACCACAGCAGCCGCAGGGCCAGGGGACCTAGCCTCGGCAGGACCAGCCCCATAAATGAGCCAAGGGCTACAAGTGCCGTCTGAGCCATCCGCCTCCACCCTCTGCCCAGTCGGGCTCGACCCAGAATAAGCAGGGGGTTAAACAGTCGTTTTGAGAGTGTGCCCGAGGGCGACCTACCAGACTATTCCCCGGATCCGTCTTTCTCAGTGTTCTCCTTTCCCTCTTCCTCCATGCCTGGTCAGCTATAACCTCGGACCGATGGGTCCTCAGCACAGTGGAACAGGGTTATACCCTCCAGTTCCTTTCTACCCCTCCTTCCCCCTCTACCTGGATCCGGGAGCCTGGTATGCCGCCCTCGACTTGAAGGATGCATACTTCCACATAGCGAGCTTTCAAGGACACATACACTTCCTCCGGTTTATGGTGGGGCCTCATCCCTACCAGTTTACGGTCCTACCATTCGACCTGGTGACAGCACCAAGAGTGTTTACCCAGGGCATGTCGGTGGTAGCGGCTTACCTCAGGTGCCGGGGTATCCAGATCTACCCGTAACTCAATGACTGGCTTGTCAAGGGCAGCTCCAGGTCTCAATTTCAAAGAGATGTCGCGGTGTTTCAAGCTACGTGCCGCACTCTGGGCCTACTGGTAAATGACAAAAAGTCAATGTTAGTGCCAGTGCAGAGGATAGAGTTAACTGGAGCAGTCCTCGACTCGACCTGTGCCAGGGCTTTCCTGCTGCTGGAAACGTTCCACACGTTGATGAGCCTCATAGCGGAAGTCTCCACATTCCCTCTGACTACTGCCAGGGTCTGCCTGCGCCTGCTAGGCCACATGGCAGTGTGCACTTACGTGGTCTGCCATGCCAGGCTCCAGATGCGGCCCCTGCAACAATGGCTGGTGACGGTCTATTCGCAGTTCCGAGACCCCCTGGAAAAGATTGTTACCAAAGATCGATACTTGCCTTGCTGTAGTGGTGGACCAACCCCAGAACAGTCCTGGAAGGGGTTCCGTTCGACAAACATCCCCCTCCATCAAATTGGTGTTGGACGCCTCGGACCTTGGCTGGGGGGTGCATATCTGCATCCTCCAGACTTAGGGGATGTGGTCCCCGGACAAAGCGTGGTTGCACATAAATGTCAAGGAGCTCCGAGTAGTCCGGCTGGCATGCGGAGTCTTCTTGCCCCACCTGTTGGGCAAGGTAGTACAAGTCCTGATGGACAACACAGCCTTGATGTTCTACATCAACAAGCAAGGCGGGGCACGCTCATCGGCTCTCTGTCAGGAGGTGCTCCGTCTATGGGATTTCTGCATCAGCCACAAGATCCGCCTGGAAGCTTGTCACCTTCCTGGCATCAGGAATACACAGGCAGACCAGCTCAGCTGGGACTTCTTCTCTCACCACGAGTGGTCGCTCCATCCAGAGGTAGCCTGCATGATCTTCCAAAGATGGGGAACTCCCCAAGTGGACCTGTTTGCTACCAGACAGAACAAGAAACGCCACCAGATTTGTTCTCGACAGGGTCTGAGCAAGGGCTCCCTCTCAGATGCCTTCCTCCTGTCATGGTCAGGGAGCCTGATATATGTGTACCCTCCAATTCTGCTCATTAGCAGGGCCCTGGCAAAGATCAAGGGAGAGAAGGTGCAGGTCGTCATGTTCGCCCTGACATAGCCTCGCCAGCACTGGTTCAGCACGCTCATGAGCCTGTCAGCGGCCCTTCCATGGTCCTTGCCCAACCACCTGGACCTGCTGTCACAGGACCATGGTCGACTCCTACACCCCAACTTCAGGTCCCTCCATCTTTCTGCATGCATGCTGCGTGGCTGAACCCAGAGGAGCAGACCTTTTCGGAAGGAGTTCAACAGGTCCTCCTGGAAAGTCTTGGTAGTCCATCGATCCGATGATGACAAATCTGTGCAGATCATCAGTTGTTGGTCTTATGGTGTGCCCTCTGATGGCTATACAAGCCAATTCTAGAGGTGCACATTTTGCTGCAGATGGTGCATGGGAAGTTCGCGATCAGTGGATTGTGCGCTGCTGATGCTCTGTGACATCGTTCGCGTGCCTCTTGTAGATGCCGGCAGCGGTCTTCCTCAAAGGCGATGCAGGTATTTCTGACTGTTGCACGCCACTGTGTTCTATCGCTGGCGGTGTCCTCAAGGTCCCTAGGTTTGATACTGCTGTACTGCAGGTTGGCTTTGATGGTGTCCTTGTAAGGTTTCCGTGGACGACCTATATGCCGGATGCCCTGGAAGAGCTCACCATACAGAAGCTGGCCGGGGATTCTGTTGGCATCCATGCGGCTGACATGACCGGTCCAACGTAGCTGTGACTTCATGATCATCATTTCGATGCTTGTCGTCTGGGCTCTCTCGAGGACTTCGAGATTGGGCACTTTGTCTTGCCAGCGGATCTTCATGATGTTACGGAGGCAGCTCATGTAAAATGCTTCGAACTGCTTGATGTGACACCTATATAGTGTCCATGTTTCACACCCGTACAAAAGAGATGAAAGAACAGCTCTGTACACAAGCAGTTTTATTGAAATCCGGATGTTATGGTGATTTAAAACTTTGACACGCAGACAGCCAAGTGCCTGGCTTGCTTTGGATATTCGTGCATTGATCGCCTTATCCAGTGATCCATCACTGGATATGATACTACCCAGATATTTAAAGTTCTCCACTACTTTCAGCTGAGTGCCATCGATGGAGATACTCAGGACAGAAGCATTTGATCCAGGTGCAGGTTGATGGAGAACTTCTGTCTTTCCAAGGCTGATAGTTAGTCCAAAAAGTTGCGAGGTGGGGTGTATGGGGTGGCCAGGGAGGGGTAGTACCTGGAAAGTAGGAAGCCTTCAACTAGACTGACTTTTACCTGGCCAAGTGATGAGTGTCCAAACCGGGCATTTTTCCCTCGCGTTCCTCCATACAGGCTGTCCTGGACTACCTGCTCCATTTGAGGAATCACACTCTTGACACTTTTCCATTAGAGTGTATCTCATGGCCATCTCCGCTTTTCACTCCCCGATCTAAGGACAGACAGTGTTTTCCCATGACATGACGGTCAGATTCCAGAGAGGGCTTCAGAAACTCTTCACATAGGTACTGCCTCCTGTCCCATAGTGGAATCTTAACTTGGTCCTCTCTAGCTCACTGGCCCGCCCTTTGAGCTGTTGGGTTCCTGCTCCTTTTCCTACCTGTCATGGAAGTTAGCGTTCCTGGTGGCAGTGACGTCGATGAGACAGGGCTCTGAAATTAAAGCCTTGACCACAGAACCTCCGAACATGGTCTTCTGCAAAAATAAGGTTCAGTTTGGCCCTACCTGGTCTTCCTGCCAAAGGTGGTTTCCACCTTCCATATGAACCAGGACATCTTCCTCCGGGTGTTCTGTCCCAAACCGCACAAGACCAGTGAAGAGAAACATCTTCACACCCTGGACATCTGGAAGGCCTTGGCTTTCTATTTAGAATGTACCAAGCCTTTCTGTAAATTGACTCAGCTCTTCATCGCTACAGCAGATAGGATGAAGGGTCACCCAGTGTCCTTGCAGAGGATTTCCAATTGAATCACCTTATGCATAACGACCTGTTATGACCTGGTGGGGTTCTGCTGCCGCCAATTGTCAGAGCCCTCTCGACGAGAGTGCAGGCGTCTTTGGCAGCCTTCCTGGCGTACATCCCTATCCAGGACATCTGTAGAGCCGCAACGTGGTCCTCTGTCCACACGTTTACTGCTCATTATGCCATCACTCAGTAGGCCAGGGATGACGCTGGGTTTGGCAGAACTGTGCTGCAATCTACACGTCCGTGAACTCCTATGCACTTCCAGAGGGGTACTGCTTGGGAGTCACCTAATGTGGAATGGACATGAGCAAGTACTCGAAGAAATGACAGTTACCTTTTCCATAACTGGTGTTCTTTGAGATGTGTTGCTCATGTCCATTCCCCAACCCACCCTCCTTCCCCACGGTTGGAGTTTTCCTGCAAGAAGGAACTGAGGTTTGGGGAGCCAGGGGCACCCCTTATACCGCACCATGCAGGTGCTACTCCAGAGGGTGCCAGAGTCGGTCCCCTATGGATATTGATGAGGGGAAAAACTCCGGCACCGGTGCATATGGCGAGCACACACACCTAATATGGAATGGACATGAGCAATACATCTAAAAGAACACAAGTTACGGAAAAGGTAACTCTCTTTTCTCTGGAGTCTGGACCTTGACCAAGAAATTTTGGACCTTGACAAAAAATAGACTACCCCATTCTACACTGTTTTTAAATTAAAAATATAAAAAAGCACCAGAACAGATTGTGACCACTTTTGTGCTGCTGGAGTGGTGCAAAGGAAAAGGCAGCCTCAACAAGGAGAATTTCTGGCTATCATAGAGCCAGAGTATCTCCTTCCTCCTCCTCCTCCTCCCACCACCTCGCCAGTGGATGCCTGGCTGTTGTATACCAGGCTCTGGCATTTCAAGTCTAGTGCAACATCCCCCCAAGAACCATTATAGATGAGTAAATTTAAAGAAGGCTTAGCTCTGCTCTAAGTTACACTGGGAACCAAAACAGCTCTCATCAGCTTCAGGAATCAGGGGACAGCAATGTGGTACTCCCTTCAATTGTTTCAAGTATGCCTCTTGGCACAGATAAAAATCTGGCCCATCACTTTTATTAAATTTTTAATTAGATAATGCATTGCAGTTCACTGAGAGAAACATTCATCACCAATCAGGAAAGAGTGGATCTTGACATGGGGAGATGTGGCTCTTGTGGTAATTCTTTCCATCAGTACACAGTAAGATAAAAGTGGAATGATAAGAGACTCTGTTCTCCCTTTCTTATAGTTGTAAATTAGGTGATCCAACATACTAATGTGTACAATGTTGTAGACTCCAAATACTGTACAATACAATAATTGTATTGATAGAAACAACCATGTAAGTGCTTTTAATAGTCTGAATTGTGTTGGCCTCCAGAGAACAGCATTGGGCAGGCTGGAATAATGCCAGCTGCCCCCAACTGGTCCTGCCACTGAAAAAAGAAAATATCAGTTCAATAGAAGTTTCCCCAAGAATGACTCCATTCCTCACTACTCACAACATGTATTGTTGGTTGGTAATTTCATTGGAGGTTTTACTTGGGTTGATGACGTCTTACTGAAGCTGCTCCTGATATCGCCACCAGGGCTTGTCCTTACAAGGTACTCCAGCCAATGAAGGAGGACTTGACTTACAGAGGCTCCCTGCTGCCGGTTGGATGTCAGACTGATGAGATCAGACCCCAAAAGATTTATCTTTCAGATAGAATGGAGTAGCTGATTTAAGGGAAGCATACTGTAATGGAACACTTGAACTAAAAATAGGTTTAGTCGGAACTCATCCAGGGTAGCTGTCACTACACTCAGTTTTAAGTGGTTAAACTACAAAAACAAAATGGATTAAGCTTTTAAAATCTTGAATATAATATACGTTCCCAGCTACCTCATCATCCTGTTTCTTGAGCCTTGTAATTTTTTGCTTTATATAAAAGTTGTAAAAATGCAATAAAATTAATTTAAGAAAAAAGAAATTTGTGAACTCATTAATGGGAATGTGCAGGGAAATCTTTTACTACCTTTTTTATCTTTTCCCCTCTCAATTTTTCCTTCCCTTCTATTATGAAATATATTCTTCCTTTTTTAAGATGAATCTTAAATTTACAATACAAAATTGTTTAGAAGCAAAAGATTCTTTTTATGATGGTAATAAGAGAAATAGCATGCATAGTTTACACTTTTGCACTTCTCGTGTGATTACACAATGCACTTGAGGCTCGTAATTCTGTAAGGAATAACACAGGACATGATGTTCAGTTGTACGATATTTATGAACACACACACTTTTAGGCATGAAACCAAAGGCTAAGTGCCGATCCCTCAGACAGAGACAAAACACCTACAGGATCTCTATCAAGCATTCTTAAAACTACAGTACCCACCTGGTGAAGTGAAGAAACAGATTGACAGAACCAGAAGGGTACCCAGAAATCACCTACTCCAGGACAGTCCCAACAAAGAAAGTAACAGAATGCCACCAGCTGTCACCTACAGCACCCAAGTAAAACCTCTCCAGTGCATCATCAAGGACCTACAACCTATCCTGAAGGACGATCCCTCACTTTCACAGACCCTGGGGGACAGGCCAGTCCTCGCTTACAGACAGCCCCCCAACCTGAAGCAAATACTCACCAGCAACTACACACCACACAACAAAAACACCAACCCAGGAACCAAACCCTGCAACAAACCCCGGTGCCAACTCTGTCCACCTATCTATTCAAGGGACACTATCATAGGATCTAACCACATCAGCCACACCATCAGGGGTTCGTTCATCTGCACATCTACCAATGTGATATATACCATTTAGTGCCAGCAATGCCCCTCTGCCATGTATATTGCCCAAACCGGACAGTCTCTACACAAAAGAATAAATGGACACAAACCTGACATCAGGAATCATAACATTCAAAAACCAGTAGGAGAACACTTCAGTCTCCCTGGTCACTCAATAACAGACCTAAAAGTGGCAATTCTTCAACAAAAAAACTTCAAAAACAGACTCCAACGTGAAACTGCAGAACTGGAATTGATTTGCAAACTGGACACCATCAGATTAAGCCTGAATAAAGACTGGGAGTGGTTGGGTCATTACAAAACCTAAACCTAATTTCCCCAATACTAATTTCCCCCTACTGTTACTCACACCTTCTTGTCAACTGTCTGAAATGGGCCACTCTCATTACCACTTCAAAAGTTATTTTTCCTCCCTTGGTATCCTGCTGTTAATTGATTTGTCTCGTTAGACTGACCTCACACTTGGTAAGGCAACTCACATCTTTTCATGTGTTTATACCTGCTTCTGTATTTTCCATTCCATGCATTTGATGAAGTGGATTCTAACCCACGAAAGCTTATGCCCAAATAAATTTGTTAGTCTCTAAGGTGCCACAAGGACTCCTCCTTGTTTCAGCATTACAGAATTTCATATAATATCCCTACTGTAGTTTTTTATTACAGTGGGGAGGAGGGACATCTTTCAGCATCACAATTGCTGATTGACACCCAAAAGGGACTTACCATACAAAGGAGAGAAAGTAGGAAGCCATAATCTGGGCTATAAATTATAGGAGACTTTGACAACATATCTTTGGTAACATTTCCTTCTCCATCTTTTAATACCTGTGGCTCTGTTCCTTCCTGTAATGGGGTCCTTGACACCTCTACTTCATGCAGTGGAGGCCCTCATTAATATCCTTGCTTCATACTCAAATCCAGGAGATAATGCTGTCATATTACTACAAGAAGCATTCCACTCTGAAGTTGAGGGAAATTATCTCCACTATACTTCCTTCATCTGCTGATATAGAGAATGGAAGCTTGAGATGGATTTTAAATTCTGATTTCCCTACCTTTTCCTATGGCATTTCACTGTGTTTTGTTACCACAAGGTCTGCTGTCACAATTAGCAAAATTTGTAGAGTTGGTCTAACTTAAGTGATTATTCACTACTTTTTCCACCTTTTTCTGAAACAATCCCTCAATAGAAAGTATACATTCTCCTTTAGATGTTGAGGTTAAAATGTTTGCCAGCTGCAATATTCTTCATTGCCTCATGACCAGGAACTTCCTGTAAATTTCAGTAAATGCCATCCTTTCATCTGGAATTTGAGATGTCTATCTCCATAAATTCTCCTAAGAAGAAGATAAGTACAATTAAGAAGAGCCTTGGGAATGAAGAAGAGCTCCTGCCATGACAACTATTCTTTCATTTCCTCTAAAGCTCCTTCAACACACGTATCTCACTATCTCAGTTACTACCCCAAACTGATTTCAACTCCTGCAGTACCTTTTGGTTGGCCTGCTTATCCCTATGAAGATTAACAGTATCATTATTGGTAGCCATCTTAGTATCTATCAGGAAAAATAAGATTTGGTATATTTTACATGTCATGTGATATTGGGGATAAAAGTTAAAATGCTGAGAGGGGGGTTAAATCAAATACAGAGATATTATAATAGAAATCAATATGGTGTAGAACTTCAAGATCAAAAATATGTGTACCAGGTGTTACCATGTCACTAGGAAAGCTCTACCATGAGGGAACAACACAATAATATGACATGATCATGTTCCTTTGTCACTGAGGTTTCTTGGGAAGGAGAACAAATGAAAGAAGGCAGGGAAGAATAGTATGATGGCGAAGTTCCATTTACTAGCCAAAAAATGAAATGAGAGCCCTAATATCAGTCCTATATTCTAATTAGTAAAGAGAAAGTTGAATGCAAAAATTCTCTCAGTATGGAACTCTAAAACCTGTTTGCAATTAAGTATAAGAATGCCACAATTAGACAGCTATTTGCCTATTTTGTCAGTTATTTTGAGGCTCTTTCATGGTAGACTTTTATTGTCTTGGATTATTATGGCTACTTAGAGTAGAATAATTTAAAGTTAATCAAGGTTACTTTGTCCTGTGTATGGGGCTAAGTCAAGCATCATGGGACAGACAAATGTCGTAAACTGTATTTCAAAACTATTTTACAGCTTGAGATTTCCAATACAAAGAGCCTTAGTTACTTTATATTGCTTCCTAATGGCTAATAATGCTTTGAAGTCTGATATTGCTTTATACAAAATGTGTGGGGTTTTTTTTTAGTCAGGGAACCTAGCCTCTCTAACTGTCCAGAAATAGAGTTTGGCAGGAAACTGTTTTGCTGTCCTGTGAGAATTTAGGAGATTTCAACATTTTTCCCATTCCCCAGATCAGGACGAAAAGTCAAAATCTCAACAAAAAAAAAATCATTAAAAAAATTGAAAATTTGTGTTATGATTCTGATTTTTTTTTTTTTTACTATAAAAATGGATTTTTTTCATTTTGAAACAATGAGACTTAAGGAGTTATTGACAATTTTCAAACTTAATTCAAATTTTTTTCAAAACAGGAAATTTGACAAAACTAACCTTTTCCTGCAGGCAGGAATGGAATATTGTATGGCCTGTGTTATACAGGAGGTCAGACTAGATTGAATGGTTCTCTCTGGCCCTGGAATGTATGATTCTATGAGCAGTTTTGGTTTTGATAAATTGATGTTTTAACATTTTGTTAGGAAATTGCTGACCTGCTGTATCCAGAAACCCATTGCTTCTTAGTCTCTTAATTAGGGTTACATAATTTAATTTAAAAAAAGGAGGACACTCCACGGGGCCCCGCCCCAACTCCGCCCCTTCCCAGCCCCGCCCCAACTCTGCCCCTTCCCTTCCCCGCCCCTTCCCCAAAGTCCCCGCCCCTACTCTGCCCCCTCCCCTGAATGCTCCGCCCCCTGCTCCTCGCCCTCCCCTCCTTCCCGCTAATCAAATGTTCGCGGGAAGCCTGAAACAGGGAGGCAGCAGGTAAGCTGGAGCTGGGGTGGGGCGGGGTGCAGCCCAGTCCGGCCGAACGGCTCCCTCCGGCAGCCGGCCGGCCCAAACCAAGAGGCTCTGGCCCCGGCGTCTCCTGCCCGGCTCGGCTCGGGCCCTGGGGCACCGGCCCCCGGCCGAGCACCCCTGGCCACGGCCCGGCCCCTGGTCCCCGGCTGAGCACTGCCGGCCCCGGCCCCTGGTCCCCGGCTGAGCACTGCCGGCCCCGCACCGCTGGCCCCCGGCTCTGCACCGCCGGCCCCGCACCCCCAGCCTGGGCCGAGTACCACCGGCCCCACACCGCCGGCCCCAGCCCTGCACCGCCGGCCCTGGCCTCCAGTCCCGCACCGCCGGTCCCAGCGGCCCCGACCACCGCAGTCCCCTCCCTCCCTCCCTCTTTTCCCGGACATGTCCGGCTTCTTGGGATTTCCTCCCGGACGGGGATTTGAGGCCCAAAAAGCTGGACATGTCTGGGAAACTCCAGATGTATGGTAACCCTATCTTAATTTACTTTTTTCTTTATGTAAATTTTCATACTATGCTTTAATTGACTCACATAAGCTCTAAATAGAATGCTGATTATACAATCCAGTGGTTCATCAGATAAATCAGTTACTTTTAAACTTGATCCATGTGAAACAGTGAGTTATGCTACCAAGTTTACTTTGAAGACAAGTCAGCTAGGGGAAAAAGCTTGCAGATCAGATGATTTTGTGGAAGCTTATTTGTCTGGAACACGTTTTCAGATGTCAAATCGTCAGTTTTCTTAGGCTATTGTTCAAGAGCGTGAAAATGTAACTTCTGTGTTCCTTACAAGTTTGATTACATTGTTTATGTCTGCAGGTTTTAGCATTATTTAGTTAGTGAATTTTAGAAATATGAAATGATCAGAAATCTCATCTTCTGTGACCACTTCTTTTATGTTCCTCTTTTTTCCTAAAATAAGTGTGTGGGGTGGGTAATTCATAATGTGCATTTGTCATCTCTTGCATGTTCCTTCGATCTGTTAGGTGCAGTTTATGAATGATCTTTTAGTAGAAAATGCTGGGTTCTTTTAACACAACTACACTTGTTGGCCTGGTAATCCTGAGAGTCAATCCATACTAAACAAGAAGCTCATATCAAACTCTTGGCAGCTTCAGTTAAAATTAAAACGTGTGCTTTACTGTAGAGATTGTCAAGAGTGGAAATAATGTTTGTCCAGCTGGACAGCTTTCTTTTGTAGTTACTAAATGAAAGTTGAGATTCTGTCTCCTCCTTGAAAGCTTCTGTGTCAAGAAGGTAATTTGGACTGTTTGTGGTTTGACAGGGATTATTAAAATCAGATGAAATGAAGGGAAGCAAGTGTGAGAAAGCAAAATTGACACTGACACTCTCTATTATTTGCAGCTTGGATCATGATGACTATGTTGATATGATGGATTCTAAATGTTAGATTCACTGTTATATGTTAAGCAGCAAATATGATAAAATGCAGTTATAGTAATGGATTTTCTGACAACACTGAAAGAGACAGTTGTTTATTTTCACTTTGGGTGGTGGTGGGGGAGTTGAAGGAGAATGTCAGTTCTTCCCTTGTGAAAAGACTTAACCAACAACACGTTATCCTTCTTTTAAGTTCATAGAGCTGGCAAGTATACTTCAAAGGGAATAATATTGAGGATTAGGAATTGAAGGAACGGGTCATAAGAATTTTTTTCATTGACTTGAATTTTGGTAAGAAATGTCTAGCATAAATATTTTTGCATAAAATGAGCTCTAATATTAAAGGCTGCCATTTTCCATGACTGGTATCATGTTTTTAAATAGCAATCTTTTCTGCCACTTTTAGATACTATTTAAAAACTCAAATTATTGCTGTTATGCATACAGCTGAATTTTTAGTTATTGAAGACATATTAACTGCACATTGTATGTATGTTTAGGTGTCTAATCATATATTATATATCATTTAGTCAAATTCATTTGTGTAACCGATTTGATATATAGTAAGTATTATATATATATATAGAATACAATAAATAAATCAATACATAAGAAATATGGCATATCTCTTATTGTAGAACACCAAATGGGTACAACCAGAATCCTTACATGCATTGTATATTTTTAGTCAAAACATGTATCAAATTGAGCTAATAAGTTGTTGTAGTTTATTATTTCTATGGCAATAGCATGTTAGAGGCCCCATCTGAGTTCAGGTTCCATTTGTGCTAGGCACTAAATATGCTAACTGTCAGTCTCTACCCTGAAGAGATTACTGAGTAAGTACATAAGGGCAGACCAAGGATGGGAGAAAGGAATAGTATCATCCCCATTTTACAGATGGGAAACTTTAACACCGAGAAATCAGTTGACTTCCCAAAGGTCACGCAGGAAATCCGTGGCAAAGCTAACAATTGAACCCAGATTTCTTGAGTCCCAATTCAGTGTCTTATCCACAATACCATCTACAAAACATTTAACTGTTGAATCCCAAATATCTCAACATTTATAATAATACAGAACTTGTGTAGTGCTTTACATTTACATTGAGGGGAAAATTGGAGTTTTAGAGTTTTGTGGGTGTGAGGAGGTGCTCTGGGATTGGGTGGTGGACAGGAAGGGATGAGCACATTTGTGAGGAATGGCAATAGCAGAGTGAAGAGAGAGGGAAAGGAAGGAGGCTGCTCCTTCTCTCATGCCCAAGCTTCTGCTGGATCCTAGTGATGTCCTTGCTGTCCTCTCTCTCACCCTTGATTCGTTTTTTTAGACATACCCCATCAGTTGAGCAGCACTGTGCTAAACCATGTACATAATACAGAGTTGTCTTATGTTAACTAAATAGCCCCTGCATAGTATAAAATTGCTAGAAACATTTTTTTTTCATATTGTGAGAGTGAGATATTCAGTTGTTTTAAGTCAAACTGGAAGGTTTTTTTTTTTTTTTAGCACTGAGTGTAATTTTCAGGCAAATACTACTGAATGTCATATGCATCTTATCTTTACATTTCATTCTAGGTTCAGTAAAACATTTAATGTTATCAGTTGTGGGTATTGTCTCAACCCCTTCCTAATGTGTTAATTTCTTTAAACACAGAGTTCCTGTCCTTTAGGATGTTGAAATAACATGAATTAAATGTCCTTTGTGTTTGATATTATATTGGGGTCAGTGGACTCTGATTGTGTGGTTATGAAATTTTCCACATACAATTTAAAGTTTTATAATTGATTGTAGATAAGTGTCAAAAAGAAAACCTTTTGGCATATGTAACTAAGGTAAATAGGATGTTATTCTTGAGTGGTTGCAGATGCGTATTCCACTCAGGTGTGTGCGTGCCTGCCCAGCGTGCCGAACTTTGTGTAGTGGAACCCATCAGAACGGGTGCATACGATCTATGTTTCTCATTTCCCCTGCTGAGGCTATTTAAGGGTAGCACTACCCTGATCTCCCCCACCCCCCAGTTCCTTCTCACCACTTAAAGCCTGAGCCAGAGCACCCCGTGTGGTTTTTCCTCACTGTTACTGTATTACAGCAAGATTTCTTTGTGTGCTTTGTAAATAGTTGGTATTAGCTTAGTAGTATGCTTTAGTTAGTTAGTTTAAAGTTAGTTAGGTTTAGTAGTTTAATTAATTGTTTTTTAGTTGAGTAAACCGATATGACATCACCAGGCTTTAAGCACTCACTATCCTTTGGAGTGGCTACCCTGAATAGTGACCGCCACACTCTGACTTGTGCCTAGGAGAAGGGCACATTAAAGAAAAGTGCAGTCTCTGCTGCTTGTTCAAAAAGAGAATTCAAGTTGCCAGAGACCTACTCCTCAAGAAATACCTGATGGAACAAGCCATGAGGCCCACTTCAGCTCTGAGATCTTTTCACAGATCATCCAGCCCCTAAACTACCAGAACTGGGACTGGTTCCTGTTAGACTCACATTCTTATCTGCAGAGAAAAAGGGACTGCTCTCCTACCCCTGGACCTCTGAGGAAGAGAACTCACAAAATTGCTTGGAGCTATTCCAGGGCTCAGAAAGATTCTTCCTTTTCTTCTAAGAGGAATACAGAAACTTCTCAACTGCCCAAGACAGAGCAGGGCCATCTACCCTTTTCCCAGTACTGAGCTGAAAACACCAGATGAGTACCATATTTTTGACTCCAGTACCATCAACAGGATGTAGATTGAATCCAGTGTGAACAGCATCAGTTTTGGTACTGATTGACCCCACAGTCACATGAGGCAGCAGCTGATTTACTCTGCCTTTCCATTCTGGGCTCTCCTCTGATATAGGAGTCCTAAGTTGTGGAAGTACCTATGCAGTCCTGCGCCTGTCCAAGTTGATTGCTCTGGACTATGCAATGTTACTGGTGTCTTCCTCAGTACTAATTACATAGCCTGGTAAAGAGGTGACTCCAGTCCCATCGTCAGCACTGAGCCACTCTTCTTTATTACTGATACTGTCTTCAGCCCCAATGATAGCATCGATCTCAGCCTTCAGTACTGAGCCATTTTTTTGAACAGGGCACGGACCTCTGCATCAGTACTGATGGCCTTTTCGGTAATGGCTTTTAGTGTGGTCTCAACATCCTGTGTGGTATCTTTGGCACTTATTACCATACTGACTTTGGTACCAATGCTGTCTTCTCACTGGACTTTGGGCAAACATGATGATTGGTAGCCCCTGCAGGTCTGGCTTCTCCACTGCCTATGGATTATTTGGAGGCTTCCTCACAGTCAGGTTTGGAATCTTCTTCTACCTCTCCATACCTTTCCAGGTATCGATCATGGAAGTTTTCTAGACTGCCTCTGGAGGAGCGGCATCAACACCAAGACTGACACTGTTCCCACAGCAGGAACAGGATTTCTTGGTCCAGCACATACTTGCCTCTTGTACACTATTCATTTCTTCAGTCATCTCCCGGGAATGCTTGGGGTGCCTCCCACTCTTCAAGATCCCGATCATTGACTCCATCTAGGGCAAGGTCACCTAATCCTTCCATTGTCCCAACTTCTGACCCATCTACATTGGAGATACAAACTGACATAGCTCCTACAGAATCACTAATACAGCAGAGCAACTTACTAGCACAGGAACAATCCTTGCCCTCAGAAGGGTCCACATGTTCCATTTCCTCTGTCATCCTCCTCACCAGATGATTCCACTATCCTGGATTCATCTTCTCCTATTCCTGAAGACTTTAAGTCTCATTAAGACCTCCTAAGGAGAATGGCTACAACCTTGGGCATCCAGGCTGAGTTTGTCCAAGAGAATACCCATAAATTGTTGGACAGTCTTCAGGCCTCCGCCCTCTGTATAAACAAATATCTTCTGAACCCTGTAAAGTCCTTGTGGCACATTCCAGCTTCCTTGCCTCCCAGATCAAAGCATATGGGCAAGTAGTACTATGTAGCTATGCAAGAATGTTTCTACTCCCATCTAGCTCCTCTTGTTGTAATGCTGCAAGTGAGAGTTTGTGACGGGGAAGCTACAAGTCAACTCCCAAAGAAAAAGAGACTGGATTTTATGTGGGGGGGATTTATTCTATCTCATCACTACAAAAGTGCATAACTAATTAGGAGGCACTTTGCAAAGCAACTTACAAAATCTTACTTAGATAAATGTCCAAATTTACCGATGAGTTACCAGAGGATGCCAAGGAGGAGTTTAAGGTATTCCTGGTTAAGTCATCACTACAATCAGTGCTCGGTGTAGCAAATGCTTCATCCAGGATGATGGCCTCAGCTATAACAATAAGAAGAGTTGCTTGGCTACAGAACTCTGGTATAACTCCCAATGTCCAACAGAATACAGAAGACCTCCCTTTTGATGGGTGGTTCCTGTTTTTTTAAAAGAACAACGAAACCCTACATTCTGTTAAAGATTCTTGAGCTATGATACTTTCATTGGGAGCTTATACTCTAGTAATCAAGAAGACAGCATTACAGGGGACGTGAGTACTCCCAGCAGTATTTCAGACAATCAGTTTATCCTTCTAGGCAGCAAGACTTTAAATAGGAAGCATAAACCACAGAAGAGAAGATCCTCTGGTTCCACCTCTAACTAGCCAACTTATCACCAATCAACTTTGGCAAAAAGCCAATCTGACTCCTATCTTGCGGTCATCATTCCAGTTATCAGAAATCTTTCAGTTATATTCCCTGATCCACCCTGCCCTGGGGACAGGCTGTCCCACTTCTACAATGATTGGGACGACAAATGGGTCATAAGCACTGTGGGACTGGGATACTCTATCCAGTTCCTAACCATCCCCCCCTCTGACCCCATACCTTTTCAGGGACCCATCTCATGAATCACTGCTTCTTCAAGAGCTTCAGACTCTACACACTTTAGGGGCCATAGCAGTAGTTCCCCTTTAACACTGGGGAAAGAAGTTCAATTTCTGATCCCCAAGTCCAAAGGAGGTCTGAGACTGTACTTGACCTCTGAGGTCTCAACAAGTACATCAGTGTCACGCTATCTGGAGTGGCTCCTACGTCAGGGAAGACTGTCATAAAACAGGGCAGATATTCCAAGTTGGTGGTGTGTTCTAGAATTAAATTTCACCAAGCCAGTAATACATGTGAACTCCTGGATCACTATACCAGTCTTACCATGGAGTCACAGACCGTCCCCTTAGACTCTCCAGTCTGTCTTGCCACTTAAACAAGCTGAACTAAAAGGTCATTTAAACGAAAAAAATCATACCACATCAGGTTGCTCCTAGTCCCAAGAGACCAGTCACTTACCCCAGATAAATTGGTACCAGATCTTATACCAAAGACAAGGCTGGTAGCTAATATTATAGGTTTATTAGCTAAGAAAGGGAAATGAGAGTTATTCAGAGGTTAAAGCAGGTAAAATAAATTAACAGGTGAGTCACCATTTGTAATTCCAAATGGCAGCAGCGATGTAGTAAATTGCCAGTTTCCCAAAAGTCTTTCAGGGTACCCATATTGTTTCTTGGCATCTCTGCTTTGCATCTAGTACACTTCCTTGTAAGAGTCCAAACAGTTCAGAGATAAAGGATCTTTCTTTCAATCCATATTTTATAGTTTCTTCACAAAGAAAGCAAACTGACAGTATCTCTACCGATGTGGGATTTTCTTTTGATGGTGGTGAGTGAGGAATGCACTTAGTCTTTTGATCTCCAACCATCATAAATTATGGCCACTTGCTTTGAAATTAGTATTTTCTGTTTAAAGTCCTTAAATCGTTCAATAGCATTTCACAATATTTCTTTGATGGTTTATTTAGTAACAGAGGTATACACAATGTAAATTTTTACTATTACATTATAACAGAAACTGTTTAAGAGCAAATAATGTCCCATTCATATTCATGAAGTTTAAACACCCAGTATATTCTTTTACATCTAATCATTACTTTGATTTATATTAACACACAAGTGAATTGACCTGAATATATTCCAGCATGACCTGGTCTGCCAGCACCATAATCAGATGTATGAGATTACACATGTCCACCCTAGTAACAATTCTCCCTTAGTTGAATAGCAACGACTGGTTTTCCTCCCTTGTAAAGCAGGAACTCCAAACCATGTTGGAGCTTGGAGTTATTGAAGAATCCCATAGCGAGTGGAGAAGCCCTATTGTACTGATACCCAAACCAAATGGCACTACCCTGTTCTGCATCAATTTTAGGAAAGTCAATGACATCTCTAAAATTGATGGATACCCTATGCTCACCGTAGATAAACTACTAGACTATATGAGTGAGGCCAAGTACATTACTATGCTGAATCTCACAAGGGGATTGTGATATTCAGCATAATAATCCCTATTATGCCAGTATCCCATGAAAAGACTGCCTTCTCAACTCCTTATGGGTTGTATCAAATTAGGAACATGCTTTTTGGTCTTCATGGAGTGCCCACAACATTTCAGTGATTGATGGACCAGGTCCTCCGGCCACATGGCCAGTAGGCCTCAGCTTACCTTGATGACTTGGTCATTTATAGCTCAGACTAGGAGGCCCACTAAATCAAATAGCTGCCATCTTCCAATCCCTGGAAGAAGCTGGGTTGACAGCAAACGCAGCTAATGTAAAATAGTAAAGGATGAAACCACCTACTTTGAGTGCATGTTGGAGGAGAGCCAGGTCTGGCTACTCATCAGCAAGAGTCAGGCCTTAAAAGCTTCATCCTCTCCAACCAAAGAGAAACAGTACAAAGATTTCTGGGACTTGCAAGGTACTGCAAAGGTTTTTAAGTGTCCTAATTTGATTCTTGTTTCCCTCCCCCACTGCTTTTTTTTTAAACAAAAAAAAAGCTTTTTTGTTGCCCTTCTTTTAATTTAGCTTTGTACAATGTTGAGGCTGCCACCATGATGATGATTTTTTTGGAGAATCAGGAAATCCCAGTTTTTTGCCTGCACTATCGGAATGACATTTCACATCATTGTAATCTGCCCTATTATTCATCTGCAGTTTATTGTGTGTAGCATTAATAACCTAGTCCTTGTCTCAGAAGTCAGAAAATTTAAAAATTAATTTACAATTTACTTTATTCTCTTCCAGAAGTTGTAGAATAATAGAAAATAGAGAAGGGAAAGATGTTTTTTAGGATACTTAATCCCTTCTCTTGCCAATTTAGGATTGTTCCTTGCAGTGTACTTCTAGTGCTTTGCTCAGTCTTCTTTTCAGTGTCATAAGGCTTTCACCAGTTCTTTTTGAAGATTGTTCTATATAATGCCAAATACTGTTCCCATTTAAGTTAATGGCAAAACTCCCACTTACATCAATGGAATTAGGATTTGGCTCAGAGTGTTTCTTGGAACGTCTTTTGTAGTAAATCTATGAAAGGTCATCTGTGGAAGGGCATCGGAGATCCATTTTTCAAATGAATGTACTGGGTCTGATCATTCTTCAAACTGACAACTATTGGCCCACACACAAAAATGGGGTTAGAGCAAAAGCCATATATTTTATTAAATACAGCATAACACAACTAGTGCATGAATAGTATATGTGTCTCCTCCCCAAACAAACTATCCAGCAAGATAAATCATGTGTAGTTTACAAAACACACACACACAACTCAGACGCAACTGCAAAGGCAGATCAGTTTTTAAGAGAAGGCTACTGGCAACCTCCTCCTGCAATATCCACCATGGGATCCAGACCAGGAAGGCCCCAGATTCCTCCACATCTTTATTTATGAAACAAAAGGGTTTAAATTAGGGCTGTCGATTAATCACAGTTCACTCACGCGATTTAACTAAAAAAAATTAATCGCGATTAATCGCAGTTTTAATCGCACTGTTAAACAATAGAATACCAATTGAAATTTATTAAATATTTTGGATGTTTTTCTACATTTTCATATACATTATATTCTGTGTTCTAACTGAAATCAAAGTGGATATTATTCTTGATTACAAATACTTGCACTGTAAAAGATAAACAAAAGAAATAGTATTTTTTCAATTCACCTCATACAAGTAGTGCAATCTCTGTCGTGAAAGTGCAACTTACAAATGTAGGGTTTTTTTGTTACATAAGTATACTCAAAAACAAAACAATGTAAAACTTAAGAGCCTACAAGTCCACTCAGTCCTACTTCTTGTTCAGCCAACCGCTAAGACAAAAAAGTTTGTTTACATTTACAGGAGATAATGCTGCCCTCTTCTTATTTACAGTGAAACCAGAAAGTGAGAACAGGCATTTCCATGGCACTTTTGTAGCCGGCATTGCAAGGTATTTACATACCAGATATGCTAAACATTTATATGCCCCGTCATGCTTCGGCCACCATTCCAGAGGACGTTTCCATGCTGATGACACTTGTTTAAAAAAAAATTTGTTAATTAAATTTGTGACTGAACTCCTTGGGGGAGAATTGTATGTCCCCTGCTTTGTTTTACCTGCTTTCTGCCATACATTTCATGTTATAGCAGTCTCAGATGATTACCCAGCACATGTTGTTCATTTTAAGAACACTTTCATTGCAGATTTCACAAAACGCAAAGAAGGTACCAATATGAGATTTTTACAGATAGCTACAGTACTCGACCCAAGGTTTAAGAATCTGAAGTGTCTCCAAATCCTGAAGTCTTAAAAGAGAGAAACTCCGATGCAGAAGCTACAGAACCTGAACCACCAAAAAAGAAAATCAACCTTCTGCTGGTGGCATCTGACTCAGAGAAGGAAAATGAACATGTGTCAGTCCACACTGCTTTGGATTGTTACAGAGCAGAACCTGTCATCAGCATGGACGCATGTCCCCTGGAGTGGTGGTTGAAGCATGAAGGGACATATGAATCTTCAGTGCATCTGGCACGTAAATATTTTGCGACGCCGGCTACAACAGTGCCATGAGAACGCCTGTTCTCACTTTCCAGTGACTTTGTAAACAAGAAGCGGGCAGCATTATCTCCTGCAAATGTAAACAAACTTGTTTGTCTGAGCAATTGGCTGAACAAAAAGTAGGAATGAGTCCACTTGCAGGCTCTAAAATTTTACATTGTTTTATTTTTGAATGAAGTGGGGTTTTTTTTGTTTTTTTTTTTGCATAATTCTACATTTGTAAATTCAACTTTCATGATAAAGAGATTGCACTACAGGACTTGGATTAGGTCAATTAAAAACAAAATAAATAGTATTTTTCACAGTGCAAATACTTGGAATAAAAAATAAATATAAAGTGAGCACTGTACACTTTGTGTTCTGTGTTGTAATTGAAATCAGTATATTTGAAAACGTAGAAAACATCCAAAATATGTAAATAAATGGTATTCTATTCTTGTTTAACAGTGCGATTAATAGTGATTAATTTTTTAATTGCTTGACAGCCTTAGTTTAAATGAAGGATCCCTCTTTCTACACAGGACATTGGAACACTTCTCTCACAATGCAATGCACAGCAAAGATCCAGCTAGATGCCACCCAGCCAGTGTCTGGTTCTGACAAATATCAATAATATAATTCCTGCTCCCTAGATAAACCTCCTAGATGCTCTGAGGAAGACAAAACCCTACAATGCTAGCTGCTATTTTGCAATGTGGGAAAAGTTCTTCTTGGGCCTTTAAAAAGGGTGCTGGTCAAAACCCAGAACAAATTGGGAGAGCTAGCATTAGAAACAAACCAAAGAAAAGGGCATATTCAGGAGTGTTGTGGTTGCACGTGAAGAACATAGCTAGTCAGACTTGTAGGCAAACTTAACATTATGAGAGGTCAGAAGTAACTGGCATATCTATCAACATAGCTAATTTAGGTTATGATTAAATATGCTTTAAGGGCAAAATTGTCCAATCAGTCGCATTGCATGAAAATGTTTGTGTGTGAAGTTTGGAGTTTGGTGACTACAGTTCTTTAATTAGAGGGACTGCGAAAAAACTGAGACTCAAAGGAAAAAATTAAAAAGAAAGATAATTTTAAAATGATTCCTCTGTCAAAGTTAGTAAATCTTTTACCAAAAATTATAGTGGAAAATTCACTTATCCTCCCAAGAGGTATTGTGTGAAATTTGGAGACTAAATTCAGTCTTTAAAGTGTGAAACAAAAAGATTTTATTCCTGCTTTAAGTGCATATCTCAACACAACCTCAACTATGGAGCCATAAAAAAGTTTAATCTGATCTTTTGGTCCTGAAAATCTAAAGTGTCGCTGAAAGGTGAATTAGTTCTAATGATCAAGTATTCCTCCTTGACAGAACAATTTCTGGAAGTTAAAAATAATTTGATGTGTTAAAAGATTAAAAAAGGGAAAAAATATTTACAGATTGTAACAGTTTGAATTCTCAGTGCAGGAGAAAAAAATGAGCTATGCTTTAAGTAAATATTTTAAAACAAAAAATAATGAAAATGGGTTTAAGAAATTACACAGAGTAAGGGTAAAAATGTATAGTGCAAATATCAATTTAAGAGGAAATAGTACATTATATGAGACTGCACAAGTTAAGTACAAAACCCTTGGCCATTGGGGAAATTAAACCAATGGGAGCAAATCAAAAGAAGAAATGTAACATTAGAGTTCCATGACAAAAGGAGATGACTGAAATTAATTTTCCACATAACTAAAGAAAAGCTATAATGGCTTTGGCATCTTTTTTGTTTTAATCAGTCATTCTGGTTTTTAAAAAAAATACTTTCAACTTTCTAGTCAGTACTAGTCACGTTTTTTTTAAATAATTAAGAAATATTTCTTAACCTTTAAGACCATTACCAGAATGTGAGAAGTTAACTTCACCGTCTGTCTCAGTATAAGTCTGGATTAGACCTTTTACAGTCTGAACTATAGTTATGGTGCCTTACATCTCACTAAATTTCAGACTTTTGAACATAGGTTTTTGAAGAAATTACAGCTGAAGTTCAAACTTGGTTGTTGAATTAAAAATAAAACGGGCAGAGTTAAACAACACTGCACAATTTTGATTGATGCTTGATTTTTTGATTCATTAACGAGACTAATAAATGCTATTGATGCAAACATTTCTCTAGTGTTTTTGTTTTAGAACCTATAGAATTATAGGACTGGAAAGGACCTCAAGAGGTCATCTAGTCCAGTCTCCTGCATTCATGGCAGGACTAAGTATTATCTAGACCAGTGGTCTCCAATCTGGTAGAATATCAATCAACAAGTCTCATAAATTATGAATTATACACTTGAAAATGACATTTTAAAAGATTTTTGACTTAAAGTATTTAATAGAAAAAATAATAAAGCTGTGGGAGTTTTGCACTGCTTGCAAACAACATGGAGGCAATTCACATTTCCACCTAATTTTTGAAAGGTGGAAAACATGGCATTTTTACCTTGAATTTTAAATAAGAGTAAACCTTACAGGAAAAATACAGGAGTCTGCATTTTTGTAGCCATTGTCTCAAGAAAATACAAAGGAAAAACTGAAAACAAAACCGGTTGGGGGGGAGAGTTCCTACACTGTTTCATTGGTTTCTACAGAGGCCCTTTGATATACCATAGTGTAGGGTTACCATCCATCCGGATTTTCCTGGACATGTCCGGCTTTTTGGTCCTCAAATCCCCGTCCGGGAGGAAATTCCAAAAAGCCGGGCATGTCCGGGAAAATAGGGAGGGGTCATGGGGCCGGAGCCGCTGGGGCCGGTGGTGCTCAGCCGCCGGCCGGCGCCGCTCGGCCGGAAGCAGGGCCCGAGCTGAGCCAGGCCAGAGCCGCTGGGACCGGGGCTGAGGGTGCTCGCCTGGCGCTGCTCGACCAGGCCGGAGCCACTCGGCCAGAACCGGGGCCCGAGCCGAACCGGGCCGGAGCCGCTGGGACCAGGGTTGGGGGTGTTCAGCTGCCGGCCAGCGCCAGGGCCGGTGCCCCGGGGCCCAAGCCGAGCTGAAGTCACCGGGGCCGGAGCCGCTCGGCCGGGAGGGGCCGGACTGGGCCGCGCCTCCTCGTGCCCCCCAGCCCCAGCTTACCTGCTGCCTGCCTGTTTCAGGCTTCCTGTGAACATTTGATTCACGGGAAGCAGGGAAGGAGCGGGGGGATGCGAAGCGTTCAGGGGAGGGGGCGGAGTTAGGGTGGGGACTTTGGGGAAGGGGCCCCATGGAGTGTCCTCTTTTTGTTTTTTTTTTAAATATGGTAACCCTACCTTAGCGTCTATTTGCTTCATGGTCTGTTGAGAGAAGGTACTTGTCTACACTTCCAAAAAGTCCAAAGGGCTTCTTCAGCATTGAAAAACAAGTATTATTTACTTGCTGTGCCTTCATAATCCTGATTGAAACATCTGGGGTGGTGTGGAACTCCTTGGAGGGTCATCCTGTTTTGTATCCAGCATCACTCCTTTCCTCTGTATTTCTTTGGTTACCTAATTAAATCTTGTAATCCTAAAACTCTAAAAACAGGGATTCTTGTTTCCTTAGGGTCATACTTAGAGAGCATGGCATCCTTACTCCCCCATCTTCCTCCAGTTTCTCTGTGGCTTCATATGACATCCAGTAATGTCCATCTATAAGGAATTACTTAACTAAAACTTGTAGGTATCCATTGGACAGGCTTCTGATCAAACATTTTTATTTAAATAAGTGTGGCTAAGGAGAAGGTTAAAGTCTGTCCTAGCTGCTAATGCAAATAGTAATCTAGTTCTCTGCTACTAGCCATCTACACAGCAATTTTTAACTCTGCAGCCCGAGCCCCATGTGCTCACATCAGCTGACCCGGGCAAGCCGTCACTGTGCTATGGGTCTTTTATACCAGTGTAGACGTATCCTCCAGAATTGGTACAAAGATTTAAAAACCCACTGGCCAGAGAAGCTTGTTTTCCATATTTTTGGAACCCTGATATTTCTGAAATTTTTGGGTGTCCTTTGTCTGTTTCAGAAAATTAAAGGTTGCATTATTCAAGTATCGTATCTGAAAACAAGTACAGTTATTTGCAGCACAGCACAATCCGCTGGGGAAATCATTCAGCTTCCTGAAGGTAGACCTGCCAAATATACTCAAGAACTGGAATTCCCCAAAGAAATAGCTGTAGAAATTAGATACAGTACAGTAG
This sequence comes from Trachemys scripta elegans, assembly GCF_013100865.1. Classification (NCBI taxonomy): domain Eukaryota; kingdom Metazoa; phylum Chordata; order Testudines; family Emydidae; genus Trachemys; species Trachemys scripta. Next base: position 56,388,545 of record NC_048303.1, on the reverse strand, counting down.
TAATTTTAAAAAAACCAAAACAATAGTCTGTCATCATGCATTTTCTTGGCAAATATTTATAAACAAAATAGGAATGCTAAATACAGAAGACATAAAAATGTTTATACCTAGTTTTTCCAGGATGTGTTAGCTAATCTTTAAGATTAACATCTTAAAGATAACGTGAGTTGTTATTGAAAAGTATATAAAAAGTGTATTGATCAAGTTTATTAATTTGGCTATGAGAAAAAAGTCCCCATTTTTTGATCAGTTCAAGTCTTAAAAATGGGTGGAAATAGAGAAAGGCAAAAGTATTAAATATACTGAAAATGTGAGGACTTTGGGAGGCAAGTTCAATGAACCACCACTGGATGGCTTGTTTAGTTGTCTTTGTTATCCACCCTAAGGTCCTTGTCAGGGCCTAGTACTGCATCTAAGGAAGAAACATCAATCCACACAGATTTCCAAATGTATAATTTATTAACTAAACAAAGTATGTAAATCTAAAATAAAATATAAACAAATCAAATTAAAGGAAAGTGGGTTACTATAAAAACATCAAATTAATCTAATTATCAGTTTGTTTAAACCAAATCAAATAAACCAACAGTTCCTTATAAGTTAATTGCATCATCATATACACCACAGTGAGAATATAATCTTATGTCTGAATATTGTTACTTAAGAAGTAATAGCAGCTATGTATGTTAAAATGCAAGTACTCATACAAAAATCTACTAGAGTAGATTTGATACAAACCATGTATGTAAAAATGAGTGTTTATTATAGGAAATATAGGAATTACTAGCACTATCTACTAGTCAAAATACAAAACTGAAAATGATTTTTACTAATTTATATATAGTAAAATCTGTCAGTAATCACTGAATGGACTGACAAATTCACTTTTTTAGTGGTGATGGCTTGTCTTCTTATCCATTTTAGAAGTGTAGTTACTGCATTACAGGAGACTTAGACAACTTGTCTTCAGACACCGCTCTCTAAGAAAGGTTGCCTCATACATCCTTGTATAATTAGTTATATTTTTAGATATTATTTCATTGTAATAATGAAAGGAAGCATGATGGAGGGCAATAACATTTCTGCTAGACAACAACAGTCAAATTAACCCCCAACATAGAGAAGATGAAAGTTATTACTATGTAGAACAAATGTGAAGAATCTGAAGTTTCACAACAGTACCTGCATGATAGCATTAAGTATAATGCTGGTGAAAATTTGGAAATAGCCTGGTTTGCAAGACATCTTTGGTTAGTTTGGTATTTGTATTTATCTGAAAACACATTTTTAATAAAATCCTTGATTAGATGATTTTTTATTTTTTTTAGGGTTTGACCAATACATGTTTGTTCTCTAAAAAGTTCTTCTTAGTCAGGTAACAAAGAACTATTTAGAATTCTGTTTGGAGTTGTTAGTTCTGGTGATTTTAAACAATGAACTTTGAAAATGGAACAATCAGAGGTTGCTTTTTTCCCCATAAGCCAAGTAGATCATGCAAGACTGAGAGGAGCAAATACATTGTTTTGACAAGTAAACTGAACAAATATGACATAGTAGTCTTACAGGAATGCATAAATGAAAACTAAGCTGTCATGTTTACAAAATGACTTTTTTTTTTCACATGAGGAATGTGTTGAACAATAAATGATTATGATTATTCAATGGTGTCTGCATGGGAACCACTGTGTTTGGTAATCATGTAAGAACTGAAGAATGTGCATCCATTTTTCTTGATTGGAGAGCTGCTTTATTAAGAATTTTGAATTATTTAAGAATTTGTATGCCAAAACACACTACAACATTAAAATATTGTGTATATCTAATATGCAAGAATTACCACATAGGTAACTGATCTGTAAAAAGAGTTGAACAAACCAACTGGATTGGTTGAACACAAAAGGTAGTTCGGTTCATGTGAGGGTTGCACTAACTGATTCAGGCTCACACTCATATAAATTTTGGGAGAAAGAAAATGCAGTTGATTTCAGTCACTAAGTCTGACAATAAATCTCCATGACTAGGGAGAAAATATCTTTCATCCAGATTGTCCTGGGTTCCATACAATCCAGACAAAAGATTGGTGCATGTTTGCCAAGCCATACTCTTTCCCATGGTGAGTTTTTTTTCCCCCTAAGATTGATTTGTTTTATTTATGTACATGACACCTTATATCCAGCCCCTGAAGAGACCTATGCAACCTTGGTTGGCAGTGAATTAAATTCTAGATGTAGACAGTTTACTTCTGATTTATCACCCTGGAAAACCTTCAAGTCTCTTCTGTGGTAGGAGTCAGTTCTCAATCACTATTAGTATCAGTCATCATTGATGTATCCAATCTGAATTTGGAGGGCTCACTTCTTAAATCTGACAGTTATCAGTCAGTGGAACATGTACCAAGCCAAACTGTTCAGCCAAAAATGTGAACCTTACTTTTTAACATTCTCCTTAGTTACTAACTATCTACTAAAGATAAATACTGTAAAATCCTCAGGCCTGGAGAAATTGCACCTAAGAGTCCTGAAAGAGTTGACTGAGGATACCTCTGGCTCACAGATATTAACTTTTAATAAATCTTGAAATACACAAGAAATTCCAGAAGACTGGGAGAGTGCTAATGTGCCAATAATCAAAAAGGGCAAGCACGATGGCCTGGGTAGTTATAGGCCAATTAACCTAACATCAATCCCAGCAAAATAATGGAAAAATTGGTATAGGATTCAATCAATACATAATTAAAGAATGGGGATATAAGTAATGAAAAATGATGAAAAATAGATGTTGTCAAACAAACCTGATTTCAATTTTGATTAGATTACAAGTTTGGTTGATAAAGGTAACTGCATATCTGTAACATGCCTTATAGTGAGACACATAAGAAACTCAATCTGTTTAGTTTTATCAAAAAGATGGAGAGGTGACTTAATTGTTGAGTACCTTTACTGGAAGAAAATACTGGGCACTACAAAGCTCTTCAACCTTGTGGAGAAAGACACCACAAAAATGAATAGCTGGTCATTAAAGCCAGATGATTAGAGATATGGTATTCATTTTTAAACAGTGAGGGTGATTAAACTCTGGAACAAACTATCAAAGGAATTGGTAGATTCTGCATCTCATGAAGTCAAATCAAGACTTACACGCCTTTCTGGAAGATATGCTTTAGTGAAACCCAAGTAATCCGGCTAAGTATAGGAGTAACTGTATGGACTTCTGTGGCTTGTGTTATACAGGAGGTCACAATAGATGATTTAATGGCCCATTCTGGCCTTAAAATATCTAATATACCAATGCTGACTTATGCATGACAGCAATGCTTTTTGTGAGCAAGCAGGGAATTTTTCACTTCAAACCACTTTGACCATATAGACCTTTATATTGGCATCTTAGGGTAGAACCTGCTGTCCTTCACTTAGCTGGCAAAAAGAATGTACTTACAGACACTTTACATCTCAGACTACAGACCCAAAATGAGTGGACTCTGCTATGGTCTATTGATCTGTAGTTATTTATCAGCAAATTTCTCTGCAAAAAGCAATAAAGCAAAGTTACCCTCAGTTTTGTTCCAGAGCAAGGAAGGACAGTAACTTAGTAACAAAACTTGTTTCTTTTTGAATGGAGTAGAAACTGCAGTGTGATTACTCCCTCACCTGAATGATTGTAGTGAAAGATACAACAGGGCATAACAAAATCTATTCTGACTGTTCTGACGGCTTTGGCTTGATCTAGGAGCTTCCATAATATCTACCAATGTTGCCAGACTTTGATTCAGGAAGACATTGTCATTCTGGAATTGTTTCATCTTTGCTGCTTGAGTCATGGGACATTGACAGTCTGACTCAGCTGGCTATACAGAGGTATTGAATACTTTAATGCAGCCCAGGAAACCATATATATTGAAATGTTACTGTGATGGGGTTAACCAGCATGGAAGGGATTAAGGAGCTGCTTTGGGCTAGAATGGCTCTGCCGCTCTGCACATACAAATGCCAGAAACTGGAGGAAGCATTAAAAGGAGGGGACTCCACTCAGATGGGGCAACCCTGGGAAAGGAACAGTCTGTTGAGCTCCTTAGCTCCCAGAGAGGTCTGACTGCAACCAACTCTCCATCCTTGCAGAAAGGAGAACATGAATCCCCTGTGCTAAGAAGGGGAAAGAAACTGAGACTTATATTGGAATCCTAGTGGACTCTGGGGTAACTGATGCTGCCAAGGCCTTCTGAAGTAAGAGAGGCCGATATCCTGACTGACGCTGCCTATAGGTTTTCTTCCGTTTCCGTTATGTTTTTATTTAACTTTGTTTGATGACTGTGGACAGTTTTGTTTTTCAGCTGAGACACTGACAGGGGAAGAAACAGAAGGCCTCAGCCGGAGGGTTGAGTACCAGATCTTCTAGGCTGATACACTTGCAGTGACAGCAGGGGTGGGGTCAGTTGGACTTGTGCTCCCCATATAGCTCCTTCAGGGGGCATTCTGCCAAGTTTAGCTTTGTGGTGGTTACTTCTGGAAATGGAAAAAGTTTTCACTATTGGTAGCAGATAATGCACCATTACATTCTGCTCCCATATGAATTATTTTGAACTACAGCTTTTCCTCTGACACTTCACTGCACCGTGTACCAATGGGCAGTTGAGTTTTCAGTGATCTCACTATCTCAAGATTCCTTAAAAGAATGATAAATGTCCTCCCACTGTTCAGCAAGCCTGTCCTGATATGGGAACTCATCTTGGTGCTATCAGCATTAATGGAGGCACAATTCAAGCTTTTGGGAGAGTGTTCTTTATTTCACCTCCCATTTAAAGACTGTATTTTAATTGCAGTAACATCAGCAAGAAGAGTTTCTGAGTCATATGTTTTAATAGTGATCCTCACTTCATTGTATTCCACAGGTAAGATGTTGACCTATTCTGCATCTCAGATTTTTACCAAAAGTGGTGTCTGAGTTCCAACTAAATCTCTGAGTATTGTGAGATATCAAAAGGGCTTTGAATTCTTATTTGGAGAGGATTAACATTTAGAAAGTCTCTTAGACTGTTTGCAGCTTTTTGAGAATTAGTTTAAAGGAAATGGTATGTCTCTATATACACTGTCTCTCAGGGTCTGTTGCATTACATTAATAGTCTTGGCTATGAACATTCAGTGAGGAGTCACTTGTGCTTTGCTTATCTAGAAGGTTTCAGCAGTGTCAGAGGATAGATTCACAAGTGTGCATATTGTAGCAGGGTACCTCCTTCACTTCATTGGCCTCAGTGTTTCTCCCTTGGTCAGTGGGGGGCCTGGAGTAAATCAGACTGACTTCACTCTGGTTTTATTCCTTATTTACATGATGGGCCTCACAATAGGCCCAAGAAGTTCTCTTAAGCAAAAAGTAAAAAGCCCCAAACCTCCTGCTCAACACAATGGGGTTGGACTACTTGGATCGAGAAACAGTGTACCCTTGACAGACCATCAGCATTACCAGGCCTGATTCCTGCCCTGTATTGCATCCTGAAGTGGAAGGGTTATAATGGTAGGAACCATCTTATTACTCTTGCATTTTTCTCTTTGTTCCGGTGCATCCACTTGGGGAAGTGGGGGGACATGGTAAACCTCAATCCAAGCAGGTAATACCAGAGGTTCTTCTTCTTCTACCATTTGAGAAAGTACGCTCCCCAACCCTACCTTGGAGGCATCCATTTGTACTATGAACTTCTCAAAGTCTGGACCACTGGCTATGGGATTCCTGAATGACCGTCAGCTCCAAAATCTTCTTAACTTCCACACTGATCTCTTTTCTTTTAGTCTCTGGGATCCAAAATGGTTTAACCTTCACCTTTACATTGGGATCTGTGGTGATGAGCTTCTGTGATTCTGCCTGGCTTCTCTGGGAACACATCATGGTTCCAGTCATCGTCATTTTGACTACCTCTGTTCATTGTTAAGGGTCAATTCAGTAGATATTTTTATTTGTCCCCAAGGTTTATTGCCGGGGGGGAGGGTATATCTAGGGTGACCATATAAGCTCCACAGCCCTTCTAGGGCTTCAATAGATTGAGGTGGTAGATTTGCTCAGCTTCTGGTGATCAGGTTGTCAAATCATATAGTCAGCCTTCCCAACAGCTTCTTTTACTTTTACCCTGCCATTTGGCTAAGAGCTTGCTTTCTGCTGAAGGTACCAGCACCATTACCCAATCCCCAGGCTGAACCTTCACTTGATGATTATAATACGTCTGTTGGGCCTCTTGTGCTCTTTCCAGATGTTCCTGCACTATGTAAGTGACTTGGGCTATTCTGTCCCACATCTTCATCACATGTTCAATGACATTCATTCCCTGGTTAGGCTATTCTTCCTAGCTTTCCGTGGCAATATCCAATATGGCACTGGGGTGGTGACCATACAGCAACTCAAATGGGGAAAAACCAGTGGATGGCTGGAGTACTTCCCTTGTCACAAACAATAGGAAGGGTTGTAAGGTATCCCAGTTTTTTCCGTTTCGCCTCACTACTTTCTGTATCATGCTCTTCAGTGTTCTGTTAAAGCATTTGAGGAGGCCATCAGTCTGTGGGTGATAGACCAAGGTCTGTAGGGCCCATATTTGAAACATTGCACATAGGTCCTTCATCAATTATTCACCCTTAAATGTCCCCCGAACAAATGACTATGCACTAGGTCTAATACTGCCCTTTGGTGTCCTTGAGGTACTAGAAGCTGCTCCAATTTTTGTTCCTGTAATTATAATCTGACTACTCTATATTGCAGGTCTCTCTTTATCACAAAGTACATCCCTGGACCTTTGGGTTTTTTTCCCCTCTCCAACAGAATCCCATTCACCTCAACTATCTCTTTTCTAATGTGGTATAGAGAATCATTTGCTTGGTTTTGCCAAAAATTCTTATATGAGGACCAAGATGTCCATACTCAATGGAATCCATTTCGCCCCTTGGATTGGTCTCAGTGGAACTGGGCTCAGCCTCACATTCGCTCACTATCTGAGTTGCCTCCCTGCCTGCTAGATGAGACTGCTTCCCCACAAGCACCACCTTTTGATTCTGGACCAAGATTTTGGTCCCCAGTCTTTTGTCAGCCATCCTCTCTCGTTTAGTCTTCCTTGACTTCCCAGTAGCTGAAAACAAGTCCAGGGCTAATTCAGGGAAAATGAAGGGAGGGGTTACTGTTTTCCTCCAATCCTTCCAACAGGAGTAGATTTCAAAACTCTGGGAATTCTCATCCTATGAGCACTGGATACAGAAGTTTAGGGATTACTCCTGCTTGTATTTCCTGAACATCAATTTGTACAGGAATGGCTGAGTAGTAATGGACTGCCCCATGTGCACAGGTTATTCCCATGCATTTGGCTCGAGACAGCTGCTCCTGCCCCACCAGTTTCCCAGATACCAGCGTGATTGCACTTCCTGAGTTCACTAAAGCAATGGTCTCTATACTAGTGGTTCTCAAACTTTTTTTTTTTTTTTAATTGCTGAGGGTCTCGGCGGACCACTTAATGATCTTTCCAAATGTTGTTTGTACCATTAGCTAACTATTGTAAAGTGCTTTGTATAAAAGCGTTGTATAAAAAAAAAGTAATAATTTTTTTTTCTACAAATAAAAGCACACAACTCATATTTAATATCAGTAGTCTTACCTTTCTAATGTGATGGATGTGCCCTCTCTCCCCCGCCGTGGCAGCCCCCAGGCTGGGGCTGGGAAGGAGGGCCATCTCTCCCCGGCAGCCGCAGCCTGGAGCTGGGGAAAGTCGCCTCTTTCTCTGGCCGCCACAGCCCTGGATGTCCCAAATTCTCTCCAACCCCTCTTCTCACCCCATTGCCCTCTCCCACCTACCCCTTACTCATCCCAAATCCACCACCGCACCTTAGATGTGTGTCTTCTCCAGGGACCAGGCACCTACTTATTGGAACCACGCCTGCACGGCTCCACTAATTAGGTGGGTGGCCCTTCATTCTCTTGTGTGTGGCCATCCAGGCGCGCATCTTAAAGGGAACTATCTGCAGACCACCTGAATGGACCTCACGGACCATAGGTTGAGAACTTCTGCTCTATACCATTCATTCTAACTGGCCATGTATATCTATGTGGGGTCATAGCAACTCCTACAGGTTGGATTAGGTTGTATAAATCTTCACTATCACCCAGACTGCACTGCATGGGCTCCTCAATGTTAGGGCATTGCCATATGTCCTAATTCCCCACAAGTATAACATCTACACATAGCCTTGGTTATTCCCCTTGCTTTGGGCTATTAGGTGTCACACTGCAGCCTTCTCCCACCAGTTCTCCAAATCCCTTCACGGCCTCTGGCTGCTCTTTTGCATCCCTCCTCCCCAACATAGTTCTGCCCAAACTTTCAGTGGCCGGGCCTTTGGGTCTGGGATTGGCTACTTGGTCAGACGCTTCTCTTCTTCAGTAGTCCAAGAAAGCTCTCTGGCCATTAAATGCCTTTCTATGAGAGCGACTATATCATAGTTAGAGGAAGAGTCATTTTGGTTAAACCACCCTCATAGTCCCCTCAAGAATCTGTCCAAAACCAAGAGTGCTAGGATCTGTTCTGTACTGTGGTTCTTGGGATGGAGCCACTTCCATATTAGATTGATCAGGTCGGACAGTTGTGATCTTGGCACTTTGCTCTCCCGGTGCTTCAACTTGTGAAATCTCTGGGCCCTTGCAGCTGTAGTCACTTGCACTTTCAACCGTAAGTTGATCTCAGCATTTCTGCCTTGGGCGGTGGGGGGGGCCTGGAGAAAATCAGTCTGACTCCAGAAGGTTTTTTGCTTCACTCTGTTTTATTTTTCCCTTATTTACATGGTGGGCCTCAAGGTAAGCCCAAGAAGTTCTCTTAAGAAAAAAACAAAAACAAAAAACCCAAACTCACAAAACAATCATAAATACTTTTCCCTGCTCCCTCTCCAGGGTGTTGCCCTACTACATTGGCACCTAGTTGGTTAACACTTCTTCTCCCAGGCAGATGTTACCTTAGTTTCTTTCCCTATAGAGAGGGGAGACATCTTTCCACCCAGGGGAAGCCTTTCTTTCCTGCTGCTGCCACTACCCCGCCACAGCTTGTCTCTCAACCTTCCCCTTCTCTCCCTTACCTGAAAAGGGGGTTTTAAAGGTCATTGGCAGTTCCTAACTGGCCTCGGGTGTCTCTAGTTAACCCAAGGTAACCTTTTTTTAAGCTCATAGGGAACAGGGCTTTGATCATTCTAGGGCTGCTATATCTACCCTCCACTTCTCTCTCATATCTGTCAGAACTGACTTTGTCACAGTATCCAGAAGCACTCTTGCAAAGAATCACAGTCACCATGATAAATAACTGTTTTTGATGTACCCTAATCTTGGCCTCATTATATAAATTTAGTCATGGCTCAGACATTTAAGATTTGGTGGGAAGTCACTATGAAATTTAGTTTTTCCATATAATATAACTCATGATCTTAGTTTTTAAGATCTTGGTTGCTCAGCACTGAACTTGCTACATAAAATAATATCCTTAATAGAAAAAAAGACACAAAATACAATACTGTACATGAGGTATATTCTGTTGTCAAAATATGCATTTTTTTGTATGTGTATGCTGTCTTTAGTCTGCGGTGCTGGTGAAGACACTTTCATATTTCCTGATTGGAAAAAAAGATGAATGCTTATGTCAGTAATATTATCGGAGAAAAGAAGACCCTGCTGTCAGAAATAAACAGGCACAAATTATGTACTTTGGTCAGATCAGGTGTAGAGATGGAAATAACGTCAAGAAAGTTGTCAGGGAAGGAGTTGTGGTGAGTCATGGTAGCAGGGGCCAACCAGCAAGGAGATGGATAGATAGTGTGCAGCAGATCACTGGGAGATCAGTTGCCGAGTGCTCAAAGGTAGCAATGGACTAAGAAGGCTTCTGAAAATTCATATTCAGACATGAATAAATTGATTTTACTTATTTATGCTCAGTTTACATTTGCATTGTGGTCTCTCGATACTATAATATGAATTACTATTAATATTGGCTATCAAATGTACTGCTTACTGGAAATTTCCCTTTTTTACTTCCTTTGTTGTATGATTGCACTGTTTAGTCATGGTTGGTTGCAATACATATATCATCATTCCTCTCTATGACAATTAGACAGTGAAGCGAAAGTAAAGCTGCTTCAGGTGTAAACATGCCTGTGATTGGTTGGATCTATGTGAATGGGTCAATGGACGAGGTATGTGTGGAATGAAGCATGAAAGTGAGTCAGAAATGGAAATCCTGCTTCCTTTCCCTTTTTGATATATCCTAATATCCTGTTTGCTGGGGTTTTTGTTTTGTTTTGTTTTTAATTAACTGCAGATATAAGCTGAAGTTCAGGAACATGTATACATTAACCTAGTAGCTGCTACTGCTGTTTGTAAAATGCTTGGAGATACCTGGATGAAAGTGTGTGTGCACATGGCAAGTGCACTGATCATCATTTTTAAAAGTTAACATTTACCCGTGGGCAGCAGGTATCAAAGTCAGGGGAAGGCTGAGCCTACCCAAACTGCCTGTGTGGCCCCACCCACACTCCACCCCCAGACCTCCTCCTGCTTCCCGCCGCGCTCTGCTTCAGCTCTTCCTTCCCATACGGCCGGGGCCTCAGGCCAGTGGCACCAGAACTGAGGGGGCCAAGGGGCCATTGCCCTCCCACTTTTTGAAAGTTGATGGGCCTCACCCGTCCATTTTTTGCCGGGATGGACCCCACTCCCTTCCCCTCCTCTTTCCCCCCTCTCCCCGAGGCCCCGGCCAGGCCAGCGTGGAGCCAGGGTAGCTGTGGGGAGCCATGGCAGACCCTCCACCTGCCTGGGGTGCAGAGGGGCTGAGAGCAGCCCCGAGCCTGTGTCCCCACCCCCAGGCTGCCCAGCCTCCTGGGGCAGGAGGAGAGTCCATGACTCCCCGCCAGCTCCCCACAGCTGCCTGTGTGGCTCTCCCTGACCCAGTTCCACCTGGGGGGAGGGAGTGGGGAGAGGCCTCAGAGCCGCAGCCTGGCCATGGTAAGAGCCGCATGGTCAGCAGTGAGGAGCTGCAGACCCTCCAGCTGCCCCTGGTGGGTGGGGATACGGGCTGGGGGCTGCTCAGATCCCCCATACTGCAGGCAGGTAGAGGGTCCACTGCGACTTCCCCACAAGTGCACACCTGGCTCTTATCATGGCTGAGCTGTGGCTCTAAGCCCCCCCCCACCAGCTGGAGCCGGGTCAGGGAGAGCTGCACGGGCAGCTGTGGGGAGCCCGGGTCCCTCCACCTGCCTTGGGCGGGGGGCCTGGGACATAGGCAGGGGACTTCTCTTGCCTTCAACTTGGGCAGGGCCCCCCCACACACACTTTTGGGAGGGCTCTGGCGCCCTTGCCCCAGGATGGGGCTAGTGGGGGCCAGCCTACAGCCAGGGACTCCAGGCAGCTGGAGCCAGTGCTTGCGCCGCCCACCGACTGCTCCGGGGTGTGGGGACTGTACTGCCCACCCCTTTCCCCCACCAGAGGCCCCCCCATACCTGCCATGCTGGGGGCCGTGCTCAGCTGCCAGCCCACCTGGGGCTTGGGCCGGGAGCCGCGCTGCCTGCCCACCCACAAGCCAGGCGCTCTGGAGCTGTGGGAGGGGGCGGGCACTCGGGTGGCCCGGGGCTGGGTGGGGAGGGGCCTCTAGTCTCTGGCTGGGAAAGCGGGTGGGAGGAGAAGGGCCCATTCATTTACCTACACACACTAAAATTCATAGTTTTTTGCTCTTGGAATTTTCTGATGTCACTTTTTAGTTGTAATACTGAGTTCTGTTTAAGCATAATAGTGACAAACTTTTTTCTGTATCACAAAGTTGTTTTATAGAGAGTAATTCTGTTACTATTAGGAAAATATTAGCTGATTTTGATTTTGACTGAACGGGGGTTACTAATAAACTACTCTATTTAATTAGCTTTAAGATATACTGCAAGTTACTCCTCTACAGTATTTCATGCAATAGCGTGCAAAGATGTATTTTTTTACTGGTTTAATGTTACCATTATAATTATATATACCTTGTTAATCTAAGCATAACTTCAGAAAACCAAAAATCATCTGTACTTTAATATTTAAAATAAAGCATGCATTTTTTTCATTATTTAATCCCATTTTTTATATTTGCTATTTCTTTTCCATTTATTTCAGGTTCTGGAAATGGAGTGGGGAGGTGAATATTCTCTTGATTCTTCCAATTTAGATTGTTTGTTAAACATTCTTCCTGGGGACTGGGAGTTTCAACAGATCCTCAGTGACATCGATGAGAAAATAAAGAAAAACTCTGCTAGGTAACATATTTTAAATGTTTCTTTTTTTTGTCCAATGTATCAGTAAGCCATTTACATTTTTAAAAGATTTGTTTCCTTTCCTCTTTTTGTGGTGATAATGTAGAATATTACTACTACCAGTTTTGCCTTAATTCAGCCAACACTTGTGGGCTGGTTTTTTTCATGGGGTGGTCGTTGAAGCATGAAGGGACATATGAATCTTCAGTGCATCTGGCACGTAAATATCTTGCGATGCCGGCTACAACGGTGCCATGAGAATGCCTGTTCTCACTTTCCAGTGACGTAAACAAGAAGCGGGCAGCATTATCTCCAGCAAATGTAAATACACTTGTTTGTCTGAATAATTGACCGAAGAAAAAGTAGGAGTGAGTCGACTTGCAGGCTCTAAAATTTTACATTGTTTTATTTTTGAATGCAGGATTATTTTTTACATAATTCTACATTTGTAAGTTAAACTTTCATGATAAAGAGAGTATCAGAGGGGTAGCCGTGTTAGTCTGGATCTGTAAAAAGCGAGAGAGACCTGTGGCACCGTCTGACGAAGTGGGTATTTACCCATGAAAGCTTATTCTCCAATACGTCTGTTAGTCTATAACGTGCCACAAGACTCTTTGTCGCTTTTTACATGATAAAGAGATTGCACTACAGTACTTGTAATGGGGGAATTGAAAAATACTATTTCTTTTGTTTTTTTACAGTGCAAATATTTGTAATAAAAAAATAAATGTAAAATGAGCACTGTACACTTTGTATTCTGTATTATAATTGAAATCAATATATTTGAAAATGTAGAAAACATCCAAAAATATTTAAATAAATGGTATTCTATTATTGTTTAACAGTGCGATTAATCATGATTAGTTTTTTTAATTGCTTGACAGCCCTATAAATAAGCCATTCTTTTACTTATTCTAAAGCACATTTTCTTATTGGAATAATAAGAGAAAATTTTCTAACTTGCATATGTTTTGGAATATACTTTAAAGCATTATTTGGGGTAAAATATTTCATTATGAAGAATGGGTAAATCTGTTATATTCTCTTAATCAGAAAAGATACAGAACATTCAGCTACGTGAAATCTCTGAATAGTTATTCAGAGGGCATAATCCTTGTTCTGCCTTGGACTTTCCTGTGGGCAGGTCACTTAATAGTTCTGTATCTCAGTTTCTACTTATGTAAATAAGAATATCTTCCTCACAGATGTTGTGTGGCTAAATACATCAATATTTGTAAAATACATGGAGATCCTTGGATGAAAGATGCTGAGTGTGGCAAGTGCAATGGTCACTGTTTAAAAAGATAACATTTACCCACTAATACATCAGTAATTTCTTGTTTTGAGGAAGAAACTGGAATTTTAGATACCACTCTGGGTAAATACTGGCTTTATAACAGTAATGATTATGCAGCAGGGATTCAGCTGTGCCAAAGAAGGCATTTATGAGACTTCAGAGGATACCTTTGATGAAGTGTGATTTAGGATTGTATAACTTAATGATGAGGCCTTCCTGGATAGGAGGTCTTTGTCCACTGCTCACAAAACTATCCACCTTATTCAGGAAACTGTCACCTATAATATGCACCCACAGAAGTTATACTTTACAGTTCTTTCTTTTCTGCTGAAGTTAATGTAACTGAAAACTGAATTTTATGACATCAGCATATTGCTGTTTTTAACAAAAGGTAATACATTTCTTACAGATTTATTAAAAAATTATTTAATCTTTACAAGAGTCAATTATAGTGATAATCCTACAATAGGGATATTAATGAAAATCTAGCAACTATAGAATTGCAGTCCCCTTCACAGTGCTATTCCCCAATCTGTTGACATCAGTGGAAATTTGGGGCATACTCAGAAAAGTCCAGTTGATGTCCTTACAGTGTCATAAGTATCTGAAGTCTTGAGTTGCTCTGCATGAAATGTTACACATCCAGGAAGGCCACCATCCACATTTTGACAGGTGTGTATGACAGGTGTCTTTTGTTACCTCTTCTGCTTAAAAGGTGTGTAGTTTGTGAGGGTTTGGGCCATTTTTTGACTGCAGAAGTAGATCCCAACTGTTTGTTGCTTTCACTATCACTTTATATCCATTTACATAACAATTTACATTTTCAAGTCTCTCTCTCTCTCTGTCTCTCCCCGCCTCCCCCTTCCCCCCTGAATAGTTGAGATTGTCTTTAGCAATTGTAGTTCCACAAATTAGAAGGGCTTGCACCTATCAACTTTGGATGGCCCAAAGAAGAGAGGCAAGGATTTTGTCTTTTGCATTTGGTATCAGTCTGTGGTATGATAGCAATACAAGCCACTGATGCTCTTGCCGTAGAATTCTAAATTTCTACAGTCTTGTTTTTCAACAATAGCAGCTCAGTCAAGAAGACCCTGAGGTTACCAGATGTTATTTTGCATCTGTAAAATGTCGATTTCAGGAATGGAGAGGAGCTTAACAAAAGATGAACAACATTTGATGTGACTTTAATCAAAAAGAGTATTTTATTGCTAATATATTATAGGAAATGAAATCATTTTCCAGTTACCATTGATCTTTGCAAGTAGTATGATAAGGGAGCTATTCTGTGCGTTATGTGCATGCAATTGGAATGCAATGTATTTTTCATCAGATAGATTTATGTTTTATGCTACTATAGAGAATAAACATAATAGTATACAGCATGTATATTTAAAAAAAAAAACCGTATGTGAAAATTATGATCCAGAAGTGTGTAATCACTTGCACACTCATTCATGGCCTTCCAACAGAACAACTTTAACAAAATTGTATGACATGACAAATCAGTTATGTTCCACTTACCAACAGCAGTTGAATTATCTCCAGTATTTTTGTATTGTAATTGTTCTATTTTTCTCCTTGTGGTATAAACAGGAAAAAAAATTACCATCTGTGGAATATGTTTTTTTCCCTAATTTTTAAGGGAAAAGATGGTTAACATGTATATAAGAGAACTTTTATTACACTTGAATTTTAACTTTATTTTTATAGCAGTTTATGAAGGCAGCCAATTTGACCATTTTCAGTGCTGGCCAGGTTTGTGTGCCAAACTAAGCCTTGGGTTATTCTAAGGTGAAGTCATGTTTCACTTTTTCACTGTAGGGTGCCATTTCTTTCTCTTCATCTCCTTCTACCCAACATACATTTGAACTTTATTATATTTAGGTAACAATATTTTCATTGTCTAATATGGAGGTTTCAGAATTCTTAATGCAGCTTATGTACAAATACTCCACAGGAATTAAAAGTTCAGCTGACATCATTGTATGATTAGCTTTTTTGTTGTTGTAATTAGTGGAACACCAGGAAATAACCGCGTAGGGCTTGAAATCATGCTTATGATGCAGCTCTTCTCAAAAGTGACTGTGTAAAAATGGCAAAAATGAATTCTTAACAGATCTTTGTGTATTTAGTCTTTAAATTAAATTAAATTAATGGAGATATCCCATCTCCTAGAACTAGAAGGGACCTTGAAAGGTCATCGAGTCCAGCCCCCTGCCTTCATTAGCAGGACCAAGTACTGATTTTGCCCCAGATCCCTAAGTGGCCCCCTCAAGGATTGAACTCACAACCCTGGGTTTAGCAGGCCAATGCTCAAACCACTGAGCTATCCCTCCCCCCTAAGAACAGGAGTACTTGTGGCATCTTAGAGACTAACAAATTTATTAGAGCATAAGCTTTTGTGGGCTACTGCCCACTTCTTCGGATGCATATAGAGTGGAACATATGTTGAGGAGATATATATACACACATACAGAGAGCATGAACAGGTGGGAGTTGTCTTACCAACTCTGAGAGGCCAATTAAGTAAGAGAAAAAAATTTTTTTGAAGTGATAATCAAGCTAGCCCAGTACAGACAGTTTGATAAGACGTGTGAGAATACTTACAAGGGGAGATAGATTCAATGTTTGTAATGGCTCAGCCATTCCCAGTCCTTATTCAATCCTGAGTTGATGGTATCTAGTTTGCATATCAATTCCAGCTCAGCAGTCACTCCTTGGAATCTGTTTTTGAAGTTTTTCTGTTGTCAGATAGCCACCCGCAGGTCTGTCATTGAATGGCCAGACAGGTTAAAGTGTTCTCCCACTGGTTTTTGAGTATTATGATTCCTGATGTCAGATTTCTGTCCATTAATTCTTTTGCGTAGAGACTGTCCGGTTTAGCCAATGTACATGGCAGAAGATGATGTCACTTGTGTTTTTGTTCAATGTACACTGACCCAGGAACCTATCCTTGTAACAAAGCCCGATGCCAAATCTGTCCACATATCTATTCAAGTGACATCATCATAGGACCTAATCACATCAGCCATACCATCAGGGGCTCGTTCACCTGCACATCTACCAATGTGATATATGCCATCATGTGCCAGCAATGTCCCTCTGCCATGTACATTGGCCAAACCGGACAGTCTCTACGCAAAAGAATTAATGGACACAAATCTGACATCAGGAATCATAATACTCAAAAAACAGTTGGAGAACACTTTAACCTGTCTGGCCATTCAATGACAGACCTGCGGGTGGCTATCTGACAACAGAAAAACTTCAAAAACAGATTCCAAGGAGTGACTGCTGAGCTGGAATTGATATGCAAACTAGATACCATCAACTCAGGATTGAATAAGGACTGGGAATGGCTGAGCCATTACAAACATTGAATCTATCTCCCCTTGTAAGTATTCTCACACGTCTTATCAAACTGTCTGTACTGGGCTAGCTTGATTATCACTTCAAAAAAATTTTTTTCTCTTACTTAATTGGCCTCTCAGAGTTGGTAAGACAACTCCCACCTGTTCATGCTCTCTGTATGTGTGTATATATATCTCCTCAATATATGTTCCACTCTATATGCATCCGAAGAAGTGGGCAGTAGCCCACAAAAGCTTATGCTCTAATAAATTTGTTAGTCTCTAAGGTGCCACAAGTACTCCTGTTCTTTTTGCGGATACAGACTAACACGGCTGCTACTCTGAAACCTTACTTTAAGTAGATACATTTTAAAACTGCTTTTTACTCCTGATAGCTCTGCAGAGCTAGCACAACTCTATAAGAGTGAGGTAGATTTCATTCCTTCTTCTGTATACACAACAGAATTATTTACTAAGATTCAATCAGTTACATCTCTGCAACCTCATTGAAGACTATGGTTTTGGACAGGTGTCATTAAGGGCCCAATTTGGTCTGCAGAACTGATGCACAAAAGAGAAGGATTGATGTTCAGATCTCAGGTTGCGTTTGCTGTGGTGACAGTTTAAAAAAAAAATTTCACATATAAACTGAACACACCAGATGTGGAAATGACCAGCATGGATCCCTGCTACTCCATTTGTAGAGCCTCTTTTCAGAGAAGAACATAAAGCATGGTTTAAGTTCAGTGGTGACTGAACTGGGTATTAATTCATTTCAGTTAGCCTTTCACTGCTGACCTCCATCCAAGGTTTTAATATGTTATTAATGATAAAACAAGCAAGATTTGAAAGCAATAATAGGAATCTTGCATTATCTTTCTCTGTTGTAAGTCCTGTTTACATGTGTTTCTTTGCCCCACCTTAGTGTGTTATGTTTAATTTAATTTTTTCAGCTCGTCAGGACAGATATCTGTTAATGTTTTCTAAAAATCACTAGGCACATTTATCACTGCATAAATAACAAGACTTGGTTGACCAGAGTGGACTGCATTAAAACTGGATTTAAAAACAATGCACATGATGGCAAATCAACTCTGCTTAAAAAATCTCAAACCGATAGGGTAAGCTAGTTATGCCCCTTTTGTCAGGAGTGGAAGGAATATATACATCTAGGTGGCTATAAACATATACGCAGAAAAAAAAATTAAAACACATCAGAAGTATAACAAAAATGAAAAGTTATTCACCAGCTCAGGGTTTTATCCTAGATCTATAGCTGTGGGTTTGGAGCCTATCCTTCTTCAGGGTAGTCTCCTCCTATTCCGGGATCAGCAACTTTTATGGCAAATCCATTGGCCACCAATGTAAGAATAAACTTTTAGCTGTTTGTTTGCTGGGAACAAGGTGGTGGACTCAGTTACACGTTGTAGTCAAAACATGCTCTGAAGTGTTCTACATAATGCTGTAATTGAGAGAATGTTTTTTAACTAGGGCTGTCAAGCAATTAAAAAAACTAATTGCAATTAATCGCACTGTTACTAAATAGAATACCATTTATTTAAATATTTTTGGATGTTTTCTACATTTTCAGATATATTGATTTCAATTATAACACAGAATACAAAGTGCACAGTGCTCACTTTATATTTATTTTAGATTACTAATATTTGCACTGTAAAAAACAAAAGAAATAGTATTTTTCAATTCACCTAATTAAGTATTGTAATACAATCTCTTTATCATGAAAGTTGAACTTACAAATGTAGAATTATGTACAAAAAAAATTGTTTTATTTTTGAATGCAATGTAAAACTTTAAAGCCTACAAGTCCACTCAGTCCTATTTCTTGTGCAGCCAATCGCTCAGACAAACAAGTTAGTTTACATTTGCAGGAGATAATGCTGCCTGCTTCTTGTTCACAATGTCACCTGAAAGTGAGAACAGGCATTCACATGGTAGTGTTGTAGCTGGCATCACAAGATATTTAACATGCCTGTTCTCACTTTCTGGTGATATTGTAAATAAGAAGTGGGCAGCATTATCTCCCGTAAATATAAACAAACTTGTTTGTCTTAGCGATTGATTGAACGAGAAGTAGGACTGAGTGGACTTGTAGGCTCTAATGTTTTGCATTGTTTTGTTTTTGAGTGCAGTTATTTATCAAAAAAATCCTAAATTTGTAAATTGCACTTTCACAGTAAAGAGATTGTACTATAGTACTTGTATGAGGTGAATTGAAAAATACTGTTTTTGTTTATAATTTTTACAGGACAAATATGTGCAATAAAAAATAATATAAAGTGAGCAGTGTCCACTTTGTATTCTGTGTTGTAATTGAAATCAATATATTTGATAATGTAGAAAAACATCAAAATATTTAATAAATTTCAGTTGGTATTCTATTGCAGTGGTCTCCAAAGTGGGGTGTGCCAGGGGGTATGCAAGAGGATCCGTGAGGGTGCATGGCAGGAGGAGTGCTTATTTATTTATTTATTTATTTGTGTATTTTGCTTTCAGTTCGGGCAGGAGTAACCAAGCGTTACTGTAGCGAGTGCAATTCACTTCCATTCCCAGTTCCCTTCTGGGTCCTAGTGCTAGACCCATTGCACTGTAGCCCCTGCCCAGCACCCGGGGAGGTTCAGACAATCACACACGCGTAGGGCTGGAAGGACCTCGACTGAGCATCCTCCGTCCCTAGGAGCCCAGCAGCGAATTGCGCGGGGCCCGGTTTGTGTTAAAGTCAGAGCCTGCCCATGCATGCTCTGGCTCTGTTTACCTTCCCGGGTCAGACGCTGCTGCCTCCTCCATTGTGAGCCAGGAGCCCGGGCTGAGCCGCTGCTGCTCCCCGGTGGGGTCTGTGCGGGGCCCTTCATGCCCCAGCGATGGGTGAATCTCGCCAGCACTGAATTGCTGTTTGGGCCTTTTTGCTCCATCAGAGACACCTGCTCTGAAAGGGGGCAGGATCCTGTTCTACTGAATAGCACAGAGTGTGACCCGCTCACAGACTGTATCCTAATGCAGTGGTCTCCAAAGTGGGGTGCGCAAGAGGATCCTTGGGGGTTTGCAGCAGGAGGAGCGTGCTTTTTTTTTTTTTGCTTCGGCAAAAATGGTAGAGCCAGCGCAGCAGGGGGTGCGCGCTCAAAAAATTTTTACTGATTGGGGTGTGTGAGCAAAAAAGTTTGGAGACCACTGCTCTATTGCTTAACAATGCAATTAATCACGCTTAATTTTTTTAATCACAATTAATTTTTTTTGAGTTAATAGTGTGTGTTAACTGCGATTAACTGACAGCCCTGTTTTTAATTTGTTTGTAATATGCTTTTGCCTGGTCAACACACAGGCTGGACTAACCGTGTTAGAACACAGTGTGGACACAAGTAGGTTTTTAAACTGTACTTAAGTAAACTTATTAACTTCTTGAAAGCCTTGTGAAGGTTCTTGGGGACATGCCATCTTAACATACTCATGTGTAAAGTAACAATAAAAACAAAACTTCCTCCTACAGAGACTTAATATATCCCCTCTTCTTCAAGTGGTAGTCCCTATTGTATTCTACAATGGGTTTATTCATGCACACCATGCTCCCAGAGCCAGAGAATTTGAAAGTAGCTTCCATCAGTCCGCACATGTGCCTTGGCTCACTTTGTGCCTCTGACTGAGAGGATAAAGGGCAGGGCAGACAGACCATCTCTCTACTTCCTCCTCACCGTCACATGATCCAAGTCAGAACCTCCAGTGGCCGTAGCTTCAGCTTCTTCCTACAAGATAAGATTTAGCTTTAGCTTTGTAAATAGTTTTAGCAGCATATACAGTTTTTACAGTTTACTGATTTTATAAATCTCTTAGTGTTAAACTTAGCCTTCTTTTGGCAGGGAGGGGGTGAGGAAGGGGGAACCTGCCACCACTTATATGGGTACTGGACTATGCCCAGAACTTCTGGCTTCAAACATTGCGCTTCTTGCCTACGATCTTTCTTGGTCAGTGATGACTACCAGTGCTGCCTGTACTGCCTTGGGGAAGCCCACATTGCAGCGAGGTGCAGTATCTGCCAATCATTCCCCAGCCGTACCTGAGAAAGGTGGGAACTTCATCTCCAGAAATACCTCATGGAGAAGACTATGAGGCCTCAATCAGATCCAGGCTGGAAAACTGCCCTATACATCAGCCTGATTCATCAAGGAGTGTGCTGCTGCAAAGTCCAACTCTGGTGTGGGACAGTCTGCTTCCACAGACCACCCTCTCCCGGGGGAAGGGGATCTTGTCAGAAGTCCAGAAAGCATTCTCATAAGCATGAGATTAAGTCTTCCTCTAAATCCACTTTGAAGAAGTCAGATTTGGCTCTTAGCAAGCCCATCAACTTGGCCTGTGAGGACTTAGGATATCCTAAGTCCCAGAGGCACAACAAGAAAGCCCAAAAACATTGGGCTACATTGGTACCGGACCACAATCCATTGAATGAATGGGAAAGGCAGTAATATTTTGATATTGGTACCTTGGTCCTAAGAGACAATTCATCTCTAAAAAATAGTGTGTAGATTTTCTGTTACATAGGTGGTCATCTACTGTACTGTCAGCATTTATTCCTGTAGTACATTTTTTGTGACATTAGAGCTTTTGAAAGATACTAGAATGATAGTACTAACATCCTCTATTTAACAAAAATAGGAATATCCCTTACCTGCCAGCCTTCATTAATTTGCTTCTAGTTCATAAGCAAGGATCATCACTGAGTTGAAAGGATAGTACAGTTTTATTCCCGTTCAGTCTTTTTTCTGTCTGCAAAGAAAGACGCTCTTTGGGATGTGGGCACTGGTTCCTTATGACCTTGCCTAAGACCACCAACTCATTTCACAGTGGCCACCAAACAGTCAATGGCTAGCAAATAGCCAAGTCGGTCCCAGGATATTAGCGAGGCAAGGTGGAGGAGGTAATATCTTTTATTGGTTCAACATCTTTTGGTGAGAGAGACAAGCTTTTGAGCCTACAAAGAGTACTCCAAGTGTCACAGCAAAATGCAAGGTGGAACAGATTCACCCACTTTGTCTCTCTCTCTCTATAACAGCTAGCAATGATTTTTAGCCATTATTCACCTGGGTCATATTCAGATCAGTAATTTCAAATTGAAAGACTCCATTTTCTACTACCAATCCTCTGAGTATCTAATCCTTTACTGGGAGCATAAGATTTTCCTCCTACTTTTTAGCTGGTGTAAGAATGTAGGAGAGCATGTTGGAGCTACTTTCTAAACAAGTAAGTTAGTAATAAGACTATTACTGGAATACTGTGTGCAGTTCTAGCATGCATACATTAAAAGGGATGTAGAAAAATTAGATAGGTCCAGAAAAATGCCACAAGATTGCTATAAGGTTTGGAAACTCTGCTGCACAGTGGGATATTTAAGAAGCCGAGTCAATCTATTTAGTTTAGCAAAGAAAAAGATACATGTGTGACCCTAAGAGCACCCCAATGTCAGTTGATGCACTGTTGTCATGATATATATCTAAAAGATGGCATGTAATATATCACTGGTAAACTAATAACTCACTGATCATTAATATTGTGTGATGTGTGTACAATAAATTCACAAAGGACTTTATAGGTATGTGCTGGAAATATGTTTTTAAAATGTATTTGGCAAGCAATCCCTATGCCACACCTGTTGCAGCCAAAGGAATGTCTCCTATGTAAATTAAGCAAAGTGTGACTAAAGAAAAGAAAAGTACGTATACATACAAGGTAAACAAAGCCATCAAGAGAGTAAGTGAGACAAGACAGCCTCTTAATCTCAGTTGGGGATGGGAGATTGTACTCCCAGGAAGCCTTCTTGCCTCTCAAAGCAAGGTCAATGAACTTTGGGAAGATATAAGGAGAGAAAAAAAGCCATTTTGGCATCCTTAACCCGAGGAGAAAAAGGAACTGAGCACTTTGGCCAGGATCCTTCACAGATGTCAAAGTGTCTGGTCAGTCATGCTGGAAAAGAGACTTGGTGAGAATCCTTTCTATATTCCTTGCATTTGTTATCACTTAAACCTATGACTTTTTGTTTAATAAAATTGTTTTACTTTTACTATAAACCAGTTGATTAAAATGTGTTGATTAAAATGAGTGTCGAGGTAGTAAGCTACTGGGTACTGTTTCTTTAAAAGGGGCAGTGAACTTAACTTCTGAAAGTGTTCTACAAGAGGGATGTAAACTACAGAGCAGGGCCGCCCGGGGGGGCAAAGTAATCTGCCCCTTTTTTTATGTCTGCTCCCCCGCTTTGCCCCAGGTCCCCTGAATCCTCTGGGCAGCCCTGCTACGGAGCAGATGGTTTGGGGAAAATTCAGGGCTCGGGAGGGCATTGGGGTCACCCTGCAAAAAGTAACTGGGTGGTGGAAGTCAGAGGGTGACTTTTGCATGCTTGTATACTGACGGCTGGAGTTGCTGCTATAGCATTTAAGGCACCCAGAATTGCAGAGCAGGTATCAACACAACCCATTACTGGTCTGACCCCCAAAGCCTCACAATGAGGTAGCTTGATCATGGTCTTTAGAATACCCTATGCTTTCATGAATCATCTCCCTGTTTAGGAATTTAGTTTAACAGATAAAGGCACATCAAGATCCAGTGACTGGAAAGTGAAGTTAGACAAAATCAAACTGGAAATAAGGTGTATGTTTTTAGCAGTGCAGGCAATTAATAATTGGAACAGTTTGCCAAGGGATGTGATGGATTCTCAGTCACTTTAAATCAAGATTGCCTTTCTAAAATATGTGCTGTAGTTCATCCAGAAGTTGTTGCCTTGAAAAAGGAATTATGTGGTGAAATTCTCTGTCCTGTATTATGCAGGAGATCAGATAAGATGATCATAGTGGTCCTTTTGGGTCTTAAATCTGAGCAGTAGATGTGTTGAGGCTGCCAGTTTTTTATAAAAAGAGTAAATTCAAATTTGGAAGAATTGCTAGTTTTAGAAATAAAAATCAAGACATCCATTTTTTTAAACTTTTTTATTGTGGCTTTTCTTTTGAGTAAAATTTGGATACAAAATAGCAGTAAGATTATAGAACAATGAAATAAGTTACCTGATATTTACAGCTGTGTTGAGTTAACTCCAAACTCAGTATTAATGGAAGCTATACTTTCCAATATACAGATGATAAATCTCAGACCTTCCCTCTGTCAAACAGGGTGGGGGTCATCACTGTTAAATGTCCATAATATTCCAAAGGAAAAGGTGTTTTGCTTTTATAGGGGGCGGGGAGCAAAAGAAAACATATCAATCATTCTCCACAGAGTAAGCTGTTAATTAAATAGACTAGAACTGAACAGAATAAGCATTACAAATGTGAAGCTATATTAACCTTATCTGTCAGTTCTTTGGAGAGTGTAAAACAAGTTGCACCATCAGAATAACAGCAAGTTATCAAAAACAGTGAGGGCACACACTATTTTAATAAAAAAGATATATAAATATAATGAGAAAAAATATCCTGTAAAATTTTTCTGCATCAGGCCCAGTTAAAGGTCATCAGTTTATGAATCTCTTCATGATTTTTCACTTGTGTCTTATCCATAAGTTGAATTAATTGTGTGTCCTAAGAAATAAATGATTTATTTATCATTTATCATTATGGATAACCTGGTGCTTATTAGCACACAATAGTACTAAAGCATCAACATCCTCCTCTACAGTTGCCTGTAATCATGGCACATGTTCTTAATTTTGGCTGCATGGCAGGCCTCTGTTGTAAGATGAACAGGAACTTTCTGGCTGCACTCCTTTCCCCCTCCCTTTGCAGTTCCTAAAAAGAAAGTTTTTGTAAGGAAAGCCATTGCAAGAATTACTGTTAAGTATCTTCCCACCACCATGTAGAGCAAGTCTTCTGATCCATCACAAATGATGGCCTGGGCCTGGGCCTCAAGCTCAAAGGGGGCCTCAAATTTAGACACTTGTTCATTTTTTGGCATTTGATAAGTTTCACAACTTGTTTTTATGTGCATCCCTTTCTGACCAAAATGTGACACACTCTCTCAGCTTAGAGCTGCAAAGTTAAGCAAATTAGAGGTGTGATTTGGTAAAAGACATAATTTTTTTGTTAACTGATACAAATTGTGTCATATTTAAAGAGTTAAAAATGTTCATAAATATTAATAAAAATATATCGGTTCTGATGGCACAAGATTAGACTGTGATGAATGTGTCCTCTCAGATCAGCTGATTATGTAAACAAACCACTACTAGTGGCTGGTGCTGGATCAAGTGCGTGTTGAAAGATACAGAATTGTTACATTTTAGGGTCTTTATAGTTTTACGTCTAGTTGACTAAGGAATTATTTATGTGTGAGAATTAATCATTATTATCTTCATATGATAGCTAAAAGAGGTGACTGGTTAGTTGGTTGAGCCCTAGCTTGATAGCTGGTCCATCATAGGCTTTCGTAGTCTATAGGCCCAGATTCAAGGTGAAAATTTGTGAGGACCATCTTGTACAGTGAGTTTCATGAGGACACACATTTGAAATTTTTGGACATTATCCCTCTGTCTGTATCCTTGTCTATGTTTACTATATATATATATGTCATCTCTTTGTCTTCAGCTCAGCTGTTATATTATACCTTGCGTGCTTGAGTTTTGATTCAGTGATAAGGATAATAACCTGTCTGACTGTTTCATTTTGTGTTCTTAATTAGTATTTCTTCGTTTTAAGTCTTTTCAGCATTTGTGTACATGGTTACAGCAAAATATTTCAAGTGTGGAAAGGCTACATATTGACCAGATAGATCACTATGAAGAGGAGATTTGAAAGTGGTGCAAGCAAGAGACGGTGAAAACAACTGAGTGAAGCAGCAGCTAAGAGTTCAAAGCCAATAATTTCATTTCTCAAACCACTGGAAAACACACCTTACCCAACAAACAATGCCACAGATAATGAAAACTCCGCAACTGCAACAAGTGATATTTCAATGCCAATACCCGAACATGAGGACAGTAGTCAAGAAGGAGATGTGCCAACAGTAACAGATGCAGCAGAAGATCCTGTGTACGATCAAGAAACTCAACAGCAACAGGAAGATATAGATCTTACGCAGCAAGAGCAATTCATTAGTACTAAAGGTTTGACTGTGACTGACATTGGAATTATTGAAAAGAGCAGTGCTGCCCAAATGCAATCTTTTCTTCAAATTAGTTGTTTTGAAATTCCAAGTAACATTCCACGAGATGCTGATAATCATGCTTTCCTTACTCGTCTGCTGACAAAAACTCTTCCAAATGGTGTACCTGCACAAGAGATTGATTATGCTGGAGTACAGAAAAACAATCTCTGTACTGTGCACCCTGCTTCATTTTGAACAAAAGTACTACAAATGTATCAGTTCTCTCTGATCAGTCAGGATGGAGCATCAACAGAGGTTGGAGGAAGTTGAAAGACCGAATACCATCACATGAGAGTTCAGCGTCACACAAAGAAAACTATGTTGCATGGAAATCAGCCAGTAGGGCAGCATCAGCTGAAAGTTCAGTTCAGAATTTACTCTTGACTGAACTCTCTACAGAAACTAATAACTGGAAAAAACTACTTGAGCGCATCCTGAATATCATTATTTTTCTTTCTGAGTGGGGATTGTCTTTCTTTGGTTCCAGTCAACGTACTGGTGATTGTCTGGCTATGCCAAAAGAATGACAGGAGACATTAGATATGGGTTTAATCAGGCCACAACTTTATTATTAGATAGATGTCTGGGACTAACCCGGAGGATAAAATGTGCAGTGCAGGTGAAAAATTTATGTCCCTCCAGCAGATGCACTGCACCTCCAATTCCAACCAATTTGGAGGGGGGCGGGAGGCTTCCATCAGTTCCCCCCCCCCCCCCGGCCCTTTTCATCCAGGTCCCTCTAGCAATTCCCTTGCTGGGACCAGGTCCCTCCAGCAATTCCCTTGCCAGGACCTTACCGACCACCCCCCCTCGTAGGAGGGGTTAAGGTGGACTAGAATGATGGGAGGTTGGCTTCCTGCTGTACTAATCAAAGGAGTCCCCCACTGCCCCCAGCTTGCTCAGTTACCAAACACCTCTCCTTAATTCCTTTTCCAAGCTATTTATCCATTCTTTTGTGCCTTAATTTATGGAGTACCTGCACTGAACATCTGCTATACACTTAAATAAAGAGTTGTGACATATGGCCTATCGCCCATCATGCCATGCATGAACAGAGCCCACCTGAACCTGCTGCGAGGAAGGCAAAAAAACCCCACTGCACCTGGCCAATATGGTGGTAAGAGAAAAATTCCTTCCCAGCCCCCCTTAGGAGGGCTGCTAGTGTAATGCCCACAGCAGATATAGCTAAACACCCAGCATATTTGTGACCTAAATAGGCCAGCCAGACAAACCCTCTGCCCCACTTAAAGTGCAGGGCAGAGATCGTGCAAATGGAAACTTTCTAGGCATAGTTGAGCTCCTCAGCAAATATGACCCACTTTTATCAAAACATGTTAAACATGTTTGAGAATCGCAGGAGAGTCAAAAGCGCATGCAAGTCCATTACACTGGTCTACAATTTTTGAGAAGTCGTCTGCTTCAGAGATAAAATGTGCTATTTATTATGTATTCTGATGTGCTGAATTCAAATATGACAATTAAAACAACTGATTGGCTACTGTTTCTAAGATATTTAAGTTTTTACATTTTATGTCTATGTATATTGTGTAGAGAGTAGAGTTTTAATCATAAATTGTAAACCTAGGTCTTTTCATTTGTTTATGGTTGCTTTACATGATAATATTTCACCTGTCCTGTTTATGTAACACTTTAAAAATCAGCAAAAGGGTTATATAAATAAAATTTATTATGAAACAAAAGGCAAAAAACTATTATGTACATAGTTTAGTCCTATTCAGTGTCTACTCGGCGCTTCTTGGCTTGTCTCTTGTATTCATTAAATGGAGCATCTCTTGTCACTGTCCAGCAACAGTCTGCAAGCATTGATGGGCTCCATTTGCCCTGATCGCGTTTCTCCATTGTTGCAATGTCCTGGTGAAATTGCTCGCTGTGCTCGTCACTCACTGCTCCGCAGTTCGGTGGAAAAAAAAAATCTAGATAAGAGTGCAAAAAATGTATCTTTAGTGACATGTCACAACCAAGGCTTTTGTATGCCTTGAGGAGGTTTTCCACCAACAACCTGTAGTTGTCTGCCTTGTTATTTCCGAGAAAATTTATTGCCACTAACTGGAAGGTTTTTCATGCTGTCTTTTCCTTGCCACGCAGTGCATGGTCAAATGCATCATCTCGAAGAAGTTCACGAATCTGAGGACCAACAAAGACACCTTCCTTTATCTTAGCTTCACTTAACCTTGGAAATTTTCCATGGAGGTACTTGAAAGCTGCTTGTGTTTTGTCAATGGCCTTGACAAAGTTCTTCATCAGACCCAGCTTGATGTGTAAGGGTGGTAACAAAATCTTCCTTGATTCAACAAGTGGTGGATGCTGAACACTTTTTCTCCCAAGCTCCAATGACTGTCGGAGTGGCCAATCTTTCTTGATGTAGTGGAATCTCTTGCACGACTATCCCATTGGCAGAGAAAACTGAAGTACTTTGTGTATCCAGTCTGCAGACCAAGCAAGAGAGCAACAGCCTTCAAATCACCACAAAGCTGCCACTGATGTTGGTCATAGTTTATGTACGTCAAAAGTTGTTTCATGTTGTCATAGATTTCCTTTATATGGACTGCATGACCAACTGGAATTGATGGCAAAACATTGCCATTATGCAGTAAAACAGCTTTAAGACTCATCTTCGATGAATCAATGAACAGTCACCACTCATCTGGATCGTGAACGATGTTGAGGGCTGCCATCACACCATCGATGTTGTTGCAGGCTACAAGATCACCTTCCATGAAGAAGAATGGGACAAGATCCTTTTGACGAACATGGAAACCCTAACATCACCTGCCAGGAGATTCCACTGCTGTAGTCTGGAGCCCAACAGCTCTTCCTTACTCTTGGGTAGTTCCAAATCCCTGACAAGGTCATTCAGTTCACCTTGTGTTATGAGGTGTGGTTCAGAGGAGGAGGATGGGAGAAAATGTGGGTCCTGTGACATTGATAGTTGAGGACTAGAAGTTTCATCCCCTTCCTCTTCCTCGTCTGACTCAAGTGAGAATGATTCTGGTGCATCAGGAACCGGCAGTCCTTCTCCGTGGGGTACTGGGCATATAGCTGATGGAATGTTTGGATAATGCACAGTCCGCTCTTTTTCTTCTTTGACACACCTTTCCCAACTGGAGCCACCATGCAGAAGTAACAAATGCTGGTATGATCTGTTGGCTCTCTCCAAATCATTGGCACTGCAAAAGGCATAGATTTCCTTTTCCTGTTCAACCACTGGCGAAGATTTGTTGCCCAAGTGTTGCAGCATATGTATGGGGCCCACCTCTTGTCCTGATCTCCAATTTTGCAGCCAAAAGAAAGGTGATAGGCTTTCTTAACCATAGTGGTTATACTGCGCTTTTGTGATGCAAAAGTCACTTCACCACAAACATAGCAGACGTTATCTGCACTGTTCAGACAAGTACGAGGCATCTCTGCTCACTTTGGCTAAACAGAAATGTGTCCCTTTGCAAAATCAAACACTGACAAATAAGAGAGCACAACACTGTATGATTTCTAGAGCTGATATAGGGCAGTTTGTTCAGCAGAGTGATGTAAGCTTCGTTATGATTGCATCATCCATGACTTCTAGGAATAACATGATGCAATTCATATCATGTATGACGCAATACCAGCTTCAGATTGCATCATTCATTGTTTTGCCTAAAAAGCAAGTACTGTCCAAACCCAATCATAGATTTATTCATAGATCCAGTCAAAGATGTATTTTAGTCATTTCTGGTTTAAATTGAGATCCCTTCCCTTTATAACTCACTTATCCTCCGCCATTCCCAAGTCAAGGGTCATGATATACTGACCCAATAGCATATCTTGAAAACTAGAGCCAACCAACAATTTTAAGCATCATTTTCGTTCTCAGTGACCCAGAATTAGTAAAGTTTGACTACATTTATTTCAGAAGCATTTTGGCTGTAGAGCAGTGTTATCTCTCCACACACATACAAAATGAGTTTATTGAGCTATGTGGGTCATTTGTACAAACAGCAATTCTTGATGAGATTTGAAATGCCAAGTATTTTTCAATCATTATTGATGCCACTTCAGATTGTTCTCACAAGGAACAGACTACTATGGTTATTCTATATGTTAAGATTGTCGACAGCTCAACATTTTCAAATGAAGCAAGGTTTATTTTGTTTGATAATTTCACAAGAAAAACTGGAAAAGATATTAAAATAAAATAACATATGGAGATATACCTATCTCATAGAACTGGAAGGTCATCAAGTCCAGCCCTCTGCCTTCACTAGCAGGACCAAGTACTGATTTTGCCCTAGATTCCTAAGTGGCCCCCTCAAGGATTGAACTCACAACCCTGGGTTTAGCAGGCCAATGCTTAAACCACTGAGCTAGCCCCCCTGTTGTACTAGCAATTCTAGAAGGTTTTAAGTTAGATTTTCAAGTCTGCATTGGTCAAGCCTATGACAATGGATCTAATATGGCTGGAAAGTACAAAGGTGTACAAGCAGTTCTGTATTTTCTCCAGCTGTGGAAACCACACACTAAACCTTGTAGGTGTTGACTGTGCTGAATCATGCAAGGAGGCAATTATTTATTTTGGAACTGTTCAGCAAATGTACAATCTCTTCAGTAGAAGTCCACAAAGGTGGGAAATTCTGAAGCAATATCTTCCTGTTTCACTTCATGGGATGTCCAAAACTAGATCGGATTGATGGTGTTCAACCGGTTGCGCAGCATTTGAATTCAGTGAGAAAGGCTTTAAATGAGCTTGAGTCTCTCAATCTCACTGCACAGGCTCGAACTGAACTTCAGTCTATTCAGAAGCACATGTCCAAATTTGAATGCATTCTGATGTCATCTTTGTGGATGAAGCTATTTACAATGATCCACCAAACTAATCTGGTAATTGAAGCACGCAATGCTACACTTGATGTTGAGAGGGATAACATTGAAAGTCTTATCAATGACATTCAACAGATTTGTGAACAATTGGATGCGATCCTGACTGTGTCCAAATTAGTAGCACAGAATATTGGCATTTTATCTGAGCTCTCCACCAATTGCAACTTACCTACTGAATCCAATGCCAAGCAGCATTATAGGGTCAATGACTTCCTTGTTATCATTGACTCTATTCAGTCAAGTCTTGCATGTCAATTTGAGTCACTGCGGCTAATTTGTACCCCTTTGGGGTTTCTTTGGCAGTTCAACAGACTGAGTAATGAAGATCTGCTTTCTGCAGCTGAACAATTGCAGCAACAGAACAACATAGAAATCTGAAAAGATCTCAAGTGATGGTCATCTTCCTCAAATGAATATATTCCATGAACTTTAAATTGGATTGCAAGCCAAAGGAATTGCTTCAAGAAATACTCGAACTTGGATTCTCTGGGGTGTTTCCTAATATCACAATTGCATTGCATATTTTTGTCAGCTTGCCTGCACCACTGGCTTCAGGTGAACGCACCTTCAACGTGTTGAAACAGGAAAAGAACTATCACCATTCAACTATGGGATAAAAGCGTTTGAATTGGCTCGCCATGCTTAATAAAAACTGTGACATTGCATGAAAACTAGATTTTTCCTCAATAATTACTGCATTGATTTGCACAGAAAAGGGCTAGAAAAAGCATTGGTTAAATAAAAAAAATGTTAAAATTATGTCTCACTCTTTTTTTGGTGCCTTATTTTGTTTTCGTGTGTGGTCATTTTTTATTTGATTATGGCTAGGGGTCTCAAAAGCTGGAAGTGGCCTGGGCCTCTCTGGACCTCTGAGAGGGCCTGCATATCAGTATGGTGAAGCTTGCCTTGCCAGTTCCTTCATGTTACTGATTTTGTAGCTAAACAGGACATAAGTCTTCACTGTTGTCAAGAAGTGACACATTCACTTTAAAAATCATCTTTCAATAAGGGTAAGTTATCCCAATGATTGTGTTGATTTAACACTGAGTGACTTAGGAAGTTCCAGACTGAGTTTTCAGATTAAGACATACCTGCATGCACTGGAACTCCTTGAGCAGAACAGGATGGTGGCAGAATTGCTAGCATAAGGATTTTCAGTTCTTGCATTCTCTTTTTGCCATTAAGTTACTCTCTGTCCTCCATTCTGCATTGTCAGAAATGTCAAGATGATGGAGTTGCAGGTAGCAAGGGATGTGAAGGGTAACAAGAAGGGTTTCTACAGGTATGTTAGCAACAAGAAGGAGGTCAGGGAAAGTGTGGGACCATTACTGAGTGGGGGAGGCAACCTAGTGATAGATGATGTGGATAAAGCTGAAGTACTCAATGCTTTTTTTGCCTCAGTCTTCACAGACAAGGTCAGCTCCCAGACTGCTGCATTGGGCAGTACAGTATGGGGAGGAGGTGAATAGCCCTCACTTGTGAAAGAACAGGTTAAGGACTATTTAGAAAAGCTGGACATGCACAAGTCCATGGGTCTGGATCTAATTCATTCCAGGGTGCTGAGGGAGTTGGTTGATGTGATTGCAGAACCATTGGCCATTCTCTTTGAAAACTCGTGGCGATCGGGGGAGGTCCCGGACGATTGGAAAAAGGCAAATATAGTGCCCAGCTTTAAAAACGTGAAGAAGGAGAATCTGGGGAACTACAGACCGGTCAGCCTCATCTCAGTTCCTGGAAAAATCATGGAGCAGGTCCTCAAGGAATCCATTTTGAAGCACTTGGAGGAGAGGAAGGTGATCAAGAACAGTCAACATGGATTCACCAAGGCCAAGTTATGCCTCACCAATCTGATTGACTTCTATGATGAGATAACTGGCTCTGTGGATATGGGGAAAGCAGTGGATATGATATATCTTGACTTTAGCAAAGCTTCTGATACAGTCTCCCGCAGTATTCTTGCCAGCAAGTTAAAGAAGTATGGGTTGGATGAATGGACTATAAAGTGGATAGAAAGCTGGCGAGATCGTTGGGCTCAGCAGGTAGTGATCAACAGCGTGATGTCTAGTTGGCAGCGATATCAAGCAGAGTGCCCGAAGGGTTGATCGTTTTGTTCAACATTTCATTAATGATATGGATGATGGGATGGATTGCACCCTCAGCAAGTTTGTGGATGACACTAAGATGGAGGGGAGAGGTAGATACACTGGAGGGTGGGGATTGGTTCCAGAGTGATCTAGAAAAATTGGAGGATTGGGCCAAAAGAAATCTGATGAGGTTCAACAAGGACAAGTGCAGAGTCCTGCACTTAAGACCGAAGAATCCCATGCACTGCTAGGCTGGGGACCGACTCGCTAAGTTGCAGTTCTTCAGAAAAGGACCTGGGGATTACAGTGGACGAGAAGCTGGATATGAGTCAACAGTGTGCCCTTGTTGCCAAGAAGGCTAATGGCATATTGGGCTGCATTAGTAGAAGCATTGCCAGCAGATCGAGGGAAGTGATTATTCCCCTCTATTTGGCACTGGTGAGGCCACATTGGAATATTGCGTCCAGTTTTGGACCCCCCACTACAGAAAGGATGTGGACAAATTGGAGAGAGTCCAGCAGAGGGCAACGAAAATGATTAGGGAGCTGGGGCACATGACTTACGAGGAGAGTCTGAGAGAACTGGGCTTATTTAGTCTGCAGAAGAGAAGAGTGAGGGGGGATTTGATAGCAGCCTTCAACTACCTGAAGGGGGGTTCCAAAGAGGATGGAGCTCGGCTGTTCTCAGTGGTGGCAGATGACAGAACAAGAAGCAACGGTCTTGAGACTTGCAGTGGAGGAGGTCTAGGTTGGATATGAGGAAAAACTATTTCACTAGGACGGTGGTGAAGCACTGGAATGGGTTACCTAGGGAGGTGGTGGAATCTCCATCCTTAGAGGTTTTTAAGGCCTGGTTTGACAAAGCCCTGGCTGGGATGATTTAGTTGGGGTTGGTCCTGCTTTGAGTAGGGTGTTGGACTAGATGACCTCCTGAGGTCTCTTCCAACCCTAATCTTCTATAATTCTATGATGCTAGCACTAGTTTCAGAATAAGAAATGTGTAAGAAATATGATTTTCAAATACGTTTCATTTTTTTCACTATAAAAGCATTCTTGTCAGCTGAACTTTCAGATTACTTTGCTAAACAAAAGTTTAAATTTCTCTTTATATTCCAGTCCATTCTTTAATTATTTGGTAATTCAGCTATTGTTTTCATTTCGTGCTTGAACAGC
Organism: Trachemys scripta elegans; assembly: GCF_013100865.1. Taxonomy (NCBI): domain Eukaryota; kingdom Metazoa; phylum Chordata; order Testudines; family Emydidae; genus Trachemys; species Trachemys scripta. The sequence goes on along the minus strand of NC_048303.1, from coordinate 56,354,360 downwards.
TTGGGGTAACATTTTCAACAGCATCTAAGTAACTTAGGCACCTAAATCATGTTAAAAGGTAATGGGATTTAGGGGCCTAAATCATTTAGGTGCATTTGAAAGTTTTACTCTCAGGGGTTGTTGTGTGTTTTTGTTTTGTTTCATCAGCAGTAATAGAATCATAACTAGGGCTCTACCAAATTCACGGTCCATTTTGATCAATTTCATGGTCATTGGGTTTTAAAAATCATACATTTCATAATTTCAGATATTTAAATCTGAAATTTCATGGTGTTGTAATTGTAGGGATCCTGACCCAAAAAGGAGTTGTGGGGGAGGTGTTTCAAGGTTATTGTAGGAGGGGTTGCAGTACTGCTACCCTCACTTCTGTGCTGCTGCTGGCTGAGGTGCTGCCTTCAGAGCTGGGCGGCCAGAGAACAGTGGCTCTTGGCTGGGAGCCCAGCTCTGAAGGCAGAACCACTGCCAGCAGCAGCGCAGAAGTAAGGATGGCATGGCATGGTATTGCCATCCTTACTTCTGCACTGCTGCCTTCAGAGCTGAGCCCTTGGTCATCAGCTGCTGCTCTCCGGCCACCCAGCTCTGAAGGCTGCTCTCCGGCCACCCAGTGCAGAAGTAAGGATGGCAATACCACGACCTCCCCAAAATAACCTTACAACCTTCCTGCAACTCCCTTTTGGGTCAGGACTCCCAATTTGAGAAACACTTGTCTTCCCCATAAAGTCGTAAGAACTTAAGAAAGCCCATACTGGGTGAGACCAAAGGTCCATCTAGCCCAGTATCCTGTCTTCCGACAGTGGCCAATGCCAGGTGCCCCAGAGGGAATGAACAGAACAGGTAATCATCAAGTGATCCATCCCCTGTTGACCATTTCCAGCATTGTGTAGTATAGGGTAAAAGCTCACAGAAGACCAGATTTCACAGTGGGGAGAACAGATTTCAGTCTGTGATGTGTTTTTCATAGCCATGAATTTGGTAGGGCCCTAATCATAACATAAAGGCCCACTGTTGTGACCTTTCAGATTATGAATAATCCTTAGTCTTGTACTGGAGGTAATGAAATTACCCACAGGAATAGAGTGACCAGAGAGCAAATGTGAAAAATCGGGACAGAGGGTGGCGGTAATAGGAGCCTATATAAGAAAAAGACCCAAAAATTGGGACTGTCCCTATAAAATTGGGACATCTGGTCACCCTACACAGGAGTGAGGATTTACTCGCAGGATTAAAGGCTTACAGGATCCAGCCCTTAGACCCTGTGGCGGGGCGAGTGCCCCACCCCCATGTCAGAGGGGGCTAGAAGAGGCCAGAGCGGCTGCGCAGGCTGGCAGCCAATCTGGAAAGGGCTTACTGAGAGCCAAGCAGGGCCGACATTAGAGCCAGGAAATCGGGGCTAAGCTAGGCCCTATATAAAGGCTGCCCAGAAGAGCAGCAGGCAGTCTGTCCCAGACCTTCATGGGGGAAGGTCTGTCTCCAGAGCTGGGAGACTAGCACTTGGGACAGAGCAGTGCGGGGCAGGCTCAGGGGGAGCACAGTAGAGCTCCAGCCCAATACCTGCCAGACTGCGGCCCCTGACAGAAAGGGCCTAGAGGGTGCGAGGGGCCAGAGGGGAAGTGGCCCAGGGACAGTTGGACAAGGGAAGAGAAGGAGGGCAGGGAGGCTGCCACTAGAGGGTCCCTGGGTTGGGACCCAGAGTAGTGGGCGGGCCTGGGTCCCCCCCTTCCCCCTTGTACTGCACCTGGCCATGCAGTAGGGTGGCTGAGTCAAACTGCAACCGGCCCTTGAGACGAGGGGCTAGACTTTGGAGGTTGTGGTTGGCCAGTGAGGCCAGTGCAAGGACTGCTGAATACCACCCCACCCCAGAAGGGGGTGAGGATAGACTAGGGTGCACTGCCAGAGCAGTGGCCTGAAGAGTACGCCACCAAGCGAGGAGCAATGCAGGTCCAGACATCAGTGAGGAAGAGACGACGGACGGAACACCACTGGCAGAGGGAGTTCCCCATGAACTGAGCTAATTCCCGGAGGTAACCAGCGGAAGGTGCCACGGTGGTGAGTCCCAACACGTCACAGACCCCGATCAGTGGGACTATTAATAGAATCACAGGACTGCTCATAAAGTTAAGTGTGTGCCAAAGTCTTTGAAGGACTGGGGCCTAGGTGTGTGTAAGGTATAATTTCATTTTTATGTAGTGTAATTAATTCACTGTACTAAAATATTCTACATTAATCAGCTAATTACAGTTATAATTTTGTCCTTAGTCAAAAAGCAATTAAATGATTAATAAAACATCTCCTTTTTAAAATCATATTATATGACTTATTTTTTAAAATATAACTATTAACTTATTAAATGAGATTTTTGCATCCCAGTTAAATACAGGATTGTATATCTTTAGCAAATTGAGATGTATACCCCCTTATTAAGACACGGGAAATCAGAAAACTATTTTTCTTCTAGACTACAATGAGATGTCAGGAGATTGAGTTGCAGGCTGTCTTGCCTAGTGGTCAGAACAGGACTCCGGCTTAATGGTCGAAACAGGCATTAGCATCCACATGCCAGACCCCAGGGTCTAGCCGGAGTCAGAGCCAGTGATCAGAGCCGAGGGTCAGAACCCAAATGCCCGAGTCAAGGGGGAATCAGAACTGGGTTGAGGTTTAGAACCATAGTCTGAGTCCAAATGTCCGAGCCAGAAATTAGAGCAGGGGGTTAGAACTGTATTACTTGGAATCAGGGAAGGCAGGAGCAGGACTGGGTCTAGGCTAGAGCAAGGGGTGAGTACAGAGGAGGGTCTGGGCTGGAGAAGGATTTGGAATGAAGCAACCAAAGGAAGACACAGAATCCACAGGCATGTACGGTGAGCAGCCACTGATATTCTGCAGCTGCTGGGATTAAGAGCAAACCACCCAACTGCCTGAGCCAAGCAGTGGGGTTCTGTTGTGGGCCATCTGTGCCCATTGGCTGCCCAGTGACAGGACAGGCACAGCTACGGGCCCTCATTCCTGGCATGAGATTTCAGTTTGAGGCTAGCTTTTGACTATATTTTTTATCAGAACAGTTGTTAGACTGTTTACTTTGATACTTTGAAAGAAGCATTACGTATTTTAGCTTATTTCTTTGTACACTCAGAAAATGGACATAGAATTTTTTAAGTTGTTTATTCAGTGGCCTGATTCTTAAGTATGTTGTTGACTGATGTAATTCATACAATGGAATATAGATATACTATAAGTATTTGTTAAATTATAATTGAAGTGTCTTACAAAACCTTGTAAAAAACAGGAGGGAAAGTAATACTGAGATTCTGCTTCACTACCATATGATATGAACTAAAGAATATGCAAAAGTTTTTATCCAATGCAAAAAGTACAGTTTTAGACAAAAATGTGATGTTTAGTTTATTGGGATAAAAAGATCAAATAAAGTGAACTGAACTATCATTATTTGTACCTATAGGGAGGTCCACTGAAATTTGTCTGCCTAATCTCTTTATCAGTGCTAGGACAAATTGCTAAAATATCTGGTCCTGGAAAGGCTTTAGCCTATTAAAGGTTTGTAGTTCATTGGCTAGTACCCTGATTCAAATGTCAGAGATTAGTATAAAAGCTGATTTAAGCTAATTGAAACTGATTTAGGTAAACTAACGACACCTGAGTCTTTACAATTCACAATGCTGTAATCTGTTAGGTTTCATTGAATGAGACACATCAGGCTCATAAATAAAAGTATTTGATATAGTGTCCCAGGAGCTAAGGTGTATGAACAGGGCATTGGATTTCATAGTCCTGAGAACAGTTTACACAAGTTAAAAAGATACATGCCAATCTTTTATTGTGTTCAGAACTGGTATTCATGGATGGGGTTATCCCATCAGGAAATTGAGTGGGCCATGGCCAGAGAGGTATTATTTTTCATGGAAGTCCTTTGCATTCATGAAAAGGCCCTTTGATACTCAGAAGATATTTGTTTCAGTGCACTTAATTTTAAACTTGCTCAAACTCGGAGTTGTCTTGAAAAGACCTTTACTTCATCTTTTTATATAGTGTGTTTTATAGACCACCCACACGTGATTAATTTTAAAGAGGTTTTCATATAATTTTGAATTGGTTGTTGTCAGTGAGGTTGGTTTCTGAAGATGATGCAGTTATAAAACTTGGCATCTTCATATAATAGAGTAGATGCTTTCTGAACTGTTCATTTCACATATTTTTAAATATATTACAATACACTTTCTCACAGTCCTGAATACAAAGCTTCTACTGATAAAGTATGTAAGAGTAAACTGTTGTAAAAGGACACATTTGAAATTATGTGACTTTTAAGTGACCTACTGATGATTATTTCAGAAACATATGAACATATTTTGCCCAATATATTTTTATTTTTGATCTTCCCTTCACATTTTGAAGGAATCTTAAGAGTTAATGCAGTTATGAATATCTTTCACACTCCAAGTTTGCAGTAGGCTTCTTTTTTACTGAGCCAGCTGTAATTATTTATTTAAATTATTTTAAAGGGATAAATAGAATAGGCCCCAAATTTAACCCACTGTTGAAAATATATTGATAGTATACATCATCTGGATTCCAGAAATCTTTTTGAGGAAATAAATTGCTATTATTTTTGTAAAGGAAACAACAAATTTTTAGTTACTATTTATCTATCACTGTTTTTGCCAGTTCATTTATAATTTCCTTTCCTACCACAAAATCCAATAAAAAATAAATACACATTAACAAACCCAGTTCCCAGAGCTATGAGATGACATAAGTGAGATCACTGATGCTGATCAGAAAAAGGCAATAAATGAGATAAAGGAAGGTTGGTTGTGATGCACAATAAATGAAAAAGGGAAAGTGTAAATGTTTGCTAAATGTAAGATGGAAAAAGTCCATTAGAAAAGTAATTATTTTAAGAGGTTATTGCAAGCAAAATTTAAAAATAAAAATATGATCACTGGGTGGGTTGCAGCAATGACCTTTTACCTCTGATTTCTGGTTCACTACTAACTTAGCCTGAGTTAGTACTGTCTGAAGTTTTTTGCCACTTAATAGCTGTCTTTTTAGAGCAAACTGAAAAAAAAGTTTTCTTGCTTTCATGGAAAATTAAGTTTTTCATAAAATGTTTTCAACAACAAAAAAATTCAATCCTTTAAATTAAGCAGAAAAGCGGTGTCACTTTGGTTTTTGAAAACTGATTATATATATATATTTTTAAATTACATTTTGGATTTTTTCCATTTTTGTTATTCAATGTAATAGAGCAGTGGTTTTCAACCTGTGGTCTGCAGACCCCTGTCGGTCTGCAGACCATGTAGTAGAGGTGTGACAGGTTCCCCTCGGGGTGACACCTGGAACTGGAGTGCCACTGAGTCGTCTGACTGACCAGTCTGGGCCCCTCGGGGTGACACCTGGAACTGGGGTGCCACTGAGTCGTCTGACTGACCAGCCTGGGCTTCCTCTCACACTGTGCTCCTGTGACAAGCTCTAGACCGCTCCTGGTCTTACACTTTCCACCAGCATTTACACAGGCAGGGACACACCTAGCTGTTGTTATATGCAGGCTTTGACCAGCCACTGCATTAACCAACAATAGAAAGGCTACAGCCAAGATTACCCCTAGCTTTGAAGCCTACGACCCCAGAGCTATACCGTCCTGCCCTGGTCAAAACCCCAACCAGTATGAATTTATTACTCGGTTTGCCTCTTCCTCAATGTGGTAACTAAGCTGAGATTTTTCCCCAGACACTTCACTTAAAGGCACACTGGTTTAGGGTAAAATATAAAACAAGTTTATTAACTACAGAAAGATAGATTTTAAGTGTTGATACATGATAGCAAACAGATCAAAGCATGTTACCTGGTAAATAAACAACAATGCAAATTAAGTTTAACATACTAGAAGAATAGGATTTGAATTAACAATTTCTCACCCTGACTGATGATACAAGCAGGCTTGCAGATTCTCAAGGCACAAGCTGCACTTGTTTTGCAGCTTGGGATCCCTCTGCCCCCCGTTGCAAGTCCTTTTCTTTCGGAGCTTCTCTCAGGTGTTGAGTTATGGGGGAGTGAAGAACAACAGATGATGTCACTCCCTGCCTTAGTTTTAGCATATGGCGGGAACCCTTTGTTCCAAAAACAGTTCCCAGCCCAGTTTGTGGAAAAACACAGGCAACCAGAATGGAGTCCAGAGACATGGTCTGGTCACATGCCCTTGCAGAGTCATGGCAGCTATTACTTACAGGCTGGCCAAAAGGTCCACAGGAAGGCTAAGCTATTCCACAGCCCATTGTCTTTGTTGATGAGTCATTAACTCTGTTTGGCTTCTTCATTGTTGTACCTGAAAGGCTGGCAGTGGGTGTTTTCCAGAATAAGCCCATTTGAAATACAGATCCATAATCAATATTCATAACTTCAGGTACAAAAATGATATATGCATATAAATAGGATAATCATATCCAGAAAATAATAACTTTTCCAATGACACCTTACATGACCCATCTTGTACAAAATGCATCATAATTATGCCATTATCCTGTAATATTATGATGATGAATATGCGGTGTAATGTCACAAGGCGCCCATGGAAGGTTGTTGTTACCATACAACAGTGATTTTCAACTGTGGTGTGTGGAGCCTGGGGGTCTGTAGAGTATGTCTAAGATTTCCAAAGGGATCTGCACCTCCATTCAAAAAGTTGTAGGGGTCCACAAATGAAAAAAGATTAAAAACTGCTGCAATAAAGTAAATGATACCTAGTATTTTTGTTTGTTTTTTCTTTTTTCCTTTCTTTTCTTTTCCTGCTCTCTGACTTTTTAAAACTTGCTGAACTTTTGGTTACTGAGTGGCAAAAGGAAAATATGAAACTCAGCAACATTTTAAAAAATTCTTCAACTTTTAAAAAGTTAAGAGCAGCCAAATCACAGTAACTTTTGTAAGTTTTGAAATATTACAGAGATTCATTCTTTTTCTCTTTACACTATAACACTTTTCCAAATTTGGATGTTGGAGTAGAAAATGGACAAACCACTAACCTTTAAATCATTGAAAGAGTGAGGAAGCCCTTGGAGAATGGAGATAAGAGATAAAGTCAGTGGCATAGGCCAGCGGTACGTATGTAGGGTCTTGAAGTGGAAGCCAATGAAAGAGTTCAAAATGGGGGTTACAGGACACATTGAAGAGTTAGGAATTTTTTAAGGCCCGGCTTGACAAAGTTTTTAAGGCCCGGCTTGACAAAGCCCTGGCTGGGATGATTTAGCTGGGAATTGGTCCTGCTTTGAGCAGGGGGTTGGACTAGATGACCTCTTGAGGTCCCTTCCAACTCTGATATTCTATGATTCTATGATTCTATGAATTTAATTGTAGTGGTTGCATTTGAATGGCCAGGTTTTGTGTGTGTAATATATGTTTATTAACACAATAGCTTAGTGATGATTGCTCTCAGTGCAATTTCATAGTCCTATTATGAATGCACCTTATTTCTGGTTACAGTATTTAGAAAGCCCTTTTTCCCCTTAAATTGGCTACCTAATGACTGCTGACTTTGTCCCCACTTACCTCTGAATTGCCTCCCACACTTGGGGGCACCTCCTGATACACACAATGTATCAGTACCTGTGGGAGAACGTGCACATACTCTGGTTTTTGCTGTCTCTCCAAAACCATTAGCAGCTGATGACTAACTTTAAATATTAATAAAATTAAATCTTACAATAAAGAGTTCTCATATATGTGGGATTGAACTCTCCATCTGCTAGTATATGCACTTTGCTGCCCTAACCCCTGTTAAATACCCAATAACCATAGGTACTCAAGACAGAAGTGGAATAGGGACCAGTAGCATAGCAGGTAAGGCATGTGTGTGTCTGGTACCATGAACTTTTCACTGATAACTAATATTATTACCTTACTGTAATTTGAATTAATTCTATAAGGAAATAGAGGATTAAATTTTCATCTACATCCTTTACCAGCAATAAATGAACTTGCAATAAATAAACAGAATCAGAAAAAGATAATCCAAACTGAAAACATGTATATAATCAAAATCATCTCTGATTTTGATAAAATAGATCTTGGATCCACACCAGTAAAGTAGTTCAGGATAAACATGGGTGTACCCACTTCTCATTTGGGGAATATGGCAATTGTGCGGCCTGGAACACCGACAAGTTTGATTTTCCCAATTTTTTTAAACCACAACACCATTGATCCATGCCATTGCTGGTTCTGATTTTGTAAGACTAAAATCTAACTGATATTTAATATTTTCATATTAAAGAATAGTAGATGCTCAAGGGAAACATTAAAAAATATAGAAACAGAGTTATTTCTAAGACATTTTTCTTTCTTTTCCTCCTTTTTCTGGTTCTGGGGACATTTTCATGGAAACAGAATCTTTGTTTCTAAGGCGTTCAACTGTTCCTGCTATTTTTCCCCAACCTGAAACCCTAATGATTTCCACACAAAGCATTTGTGATGTCACAAACAAGGTTAAGATTTTAGGTAAGAGTAAGGAACAAGAGTAGATCAACTCGTAAGAAAGAAATATTTTATTTTTCATTCAAATATTCTAGTGAGGAAAAGGGAAAGAAAATATTTGCTTTACCAGCAGAAATGTCTCTAAAATTATTTTCAAGTTTTTCAGTGAGGTGTCAGCAGATCCGTAAGTAACTGCTACAATATATGATATGTTATAAAACAACTGCTGATTGCTGCAGAAGCAGAATGTCACATTTAGCTGTGAATGCAGTAGTTGATTCTGCTTACAGTCTTTATTAATCATAAAGGCCAAATCCAGTCAGTTTTATGTTGAGTAATGCCTTACTTTGTAAGTAGGCTTACTCAAAAATATGGGAATATTTGAGGATCAAAGTACTACTTAGTTTGAATAAAGCTGGTGGACTCTGGTCCTAAGAAAATTTACTGTAGATCTACTCTCACTCCATTAGGAAATGTTAGTCCTGGAGATTCAGACGTAATACTCTTAAGCCTCGTATCAGACATGTTATGTTATAATGTTATATAAATCTAAAGTATTTTCCTCTTGAAAAGATATGCTATATAAAAAATTTTCATCTTTAAATAATGAGAAAAGTTTCAATGCTTGTTTTTTTGTTTGTTTGTTTGTTTGTTTGTTTTTAGTGTGGAACAATGTCTTAAAGAGCTACAGTCAGAAGTAAATGAGACTTGTACTGATGAGCTGTTACAAAACACAACTGACTGCCTTCACTGGCTGAATAACTGCAGTTTCAGTTCCCTCAAGCCTTCTTCTACACCTCATGGAGAGTTGATCGAATTTCTTAAAACTCTGGTAAAAAAAAAAAAAAAGCTTCTACAGTTTTTATATATTTGGGAAAAAATACTTATACAGTTTTTTAATGTATTCTTTTTTACTTATTCTTTTATAGTTTCACACGAGTGAATATAGAACAGAATTTGAATAAAAGAGTCAGTATCTCTCTTTCTTTTACTCTCCTTTTTTGGTATAAATAAGAACCAGAGAGACTATAGCCCCGTGGTTAGGGCACTCGCTTGGATGTGAGAGACTCAGATTTAAGTCCCTGCTCTGAATCAGGCAGAGCAGAGACTTAAAGCTGGATTTCCCACATTCCAGGTGAGTGCCCTAATCACTGGACTACTGGCCAATTGAGGGTACATATTCCCTCTTTCTGTCTAACCAGAAATTCCGTCCTGGACTTGAGAAACAAATTCACATTTTTTGATGGAAAAACACTTTGTCTAAAAATTCTTTACTTGTAATAATGTATTCACTAGTTCTGCTGCTGCTACTTTGCCAGACTTTCCAAAAACACCTGTGCATTGGGTATAAGGAGCAGAGGTGCAGTGTGTCAAGGACCAGGACTTCAAAAGCAACCCCCCCCCCACCTTCATTTATGCAGTTGAACTGTACTGATTCTGCCAAGTCATGGCCCACCACAGAGAAGAGGGCAGGATTTTCCCCCAGGAAAGATGCAGTCATTGATGATACAGAAAAATAAAGGGTTGAATAAATTTTTTTTCTTGTACTGACTTTATTGCAGATGGTCCTTTAATATTTGTGAAGTAATCTTAGGAGAAGGCAAATGAGAACAGTTTTATCATCCTGTCTCACCCATTCTTTCCAAAAAATCCAAGCACATTCATTGTACAGATAAGACTAGAAGTATAGGGAGGCACATGGGGATTACTTTTGTGCCAGAATATGATATTCTTACTCCATGAGAAATATCGTATATCGCAAATTGTCCCATTGACTTCAATGGAACCACTTGCGATGTAAGGTACTGTTCAATGTAAGTCCGGTTTTTACAATCTGATCTTTTATGTCCAAAGTGAATACTTGCATGCATTGAATTTTATTACTCAATTGACTTAATAATTTCTTGTTTGAAAACTTTTAACTAATTATCTTACTGTTATAGATGATGGATTTCAGAGTAGCAGCCGTGTTAGTCTGTATCCGCAAAAAGAACAGGAGTACTTGTGGCACCTTAGAGACTAACAAATTTATTAGAGCATAAGCTTTCGTGGGCTACAGCCCACATCTGGGCTACAGCCCACGAAAGCTTATGCTCTAATAAATTTGTTAGTCTCTAAGGTGCCACAAGTACTCCTGTTCTTTTTGCGGATACAGACTAACACGGCTGCTACTCTGAAATCCATCATCTATAACAGTAAGATAATTAGTTAAAAGTTTTCAAACAAGAAATTATTAAGTCAATTGAGTAATAAAATTCAATGCATGCAAGTATTCACTTTGGACATAAAAGATCAGATTGTAAAAACCGGACTTACATTGAACAGTACCTTACATCGCAAGTGGTTCCATTGAAGTCAATGGGACAATTTGCGATATACG